>NC_041710.1:22272787-22572787 GCF_900700375.1 Denticeps clupeoides
AAACCATAAAAATGTTTTTTTTAGCCTTTGTGTGGCTGATTTATATCCAGCTAAAAATAAACATTACAGGTAGCAGTTGAATGCCAGATGACCCTTTGCCCAAGCATGGGGTGTAACCTGTGATTTGAGCAATTAAGAGAGGAAAGTGGGCTGAGAAACTTGGCGGGGTCATGTGCAGGTATGTGAGGAGCTTGTACTGAGCGTCCAGGAGTCCTTGAGCAGAGAACATTCATGTGGGTGGCACAGCATTTAGTCCTTGCCAGTGCATGGTTGGGGGAGGGCATCAGAATGGTAAGATTTTTATGTCTTAAAAATGGAGTCGGTGTTCAAGTACAGAAGCAGCTGATTATATTTGCAACCATGCAGATCTTCATAGAAATGACCTGCATAATGCTTTTGGAAGATTTTTGCAGTCATCGCCATTTATAACCTGCTTTCACCAACAAAATATTTCCAACAAAACCTAGACAGCAGCATAGTTAAAATTACTGGGGGAGCTAAGGGAAGCTCAGCTACTCTGAAAAGGACACATTGTCATGATCCGGCCCAGAAGGGGTTACTGCGGGATCTGGGCCGGAGTTTCATGTTTGTCCTGTGTTAATGTTTTCCTGATTGTTTTCGCCTGTGTAAAATTGTATAATGCGGCCCGGTTCCTGTCTGTTCGCTGTCGGGTCGTTGGCCAGCCATCGTTCCAACCAAAAAGTTGCTGCTGTGGCACCATTGCATAGTGAAATAGCTGAAACTCTTGTGTTCCTGACTGCATTAACTGCAGGCTGCAGTAGTAATATTGCAATGTTCTTTTGCAGTTACCCAGTTATTAACCATGCTGCCGCATGTGCATGTGAATTGGGAAGTTCTGATGCACTCCCTCCAAAAAAAAAGCCACAGTGTAATATGAACTGTGGAATCCACTAAGATTGCAAATGTCCCAAAGTTCTGAAATCAATTTTGAAATATATATTTTTTTCTTTCTTTTCTTTCTTTACTGAGGCAGACAGTATGTCTGAAAGGAATTCCCATCAGAAGCAAACTCATTTTAGCTTTTGTTGCTGGCTGTACTATGGAGATGGTGAGTGATCGCATCAGTTTCTTCATCTGCTTTTGAACTTAAGTCTCCAGAGGATTTTACACAATACAAGATTCAGTCGGACAGCCTGAACCAATGCATCAACGCTGTCAAATATGATGTGGGGTAAGGAACTTTGCCATTAGATATAGAATTTGTGCGTAAGCTCTCTAGACAAGAAAAGAATCGTGCAATCGAAAATATGGTCTGAGATTAACTTCACCTGTCCAAATATGATGCACAAGGATCAAATGTGTGTTTCTTTGTGTAGACAATGCTAGCAGCATCCATCCTTTGAAATCATTCTGGGTTCCAATGCACAGCCTCAAAAGTGCAATTCTTCCATTCCGTAAATAAATCATTTAGAACCTGCATCTGGGTCTGGTTGCCGTGTGCTCATTTAGATGGATTAGCGCAGGTGTGTAGCAGGCCTCCTGGCAATGGCTTCACTCAAACGCACACACTCGGAGCCAACGCTTTGCATTGTTTCCACGCTTATCCTGCCATCAGAACAACCAATAGCATCAGTGGTCAGAGCTCAACAAGAAAGAGAGAGAGAGAGAGAGAGAGCACTCAGAAAGTGCCACTTTGCATGGGGCTTTTGGAACAGTAGCAGAAGTAGGCTGAGCTGCTGCTGAGCCATGACATTTTGCTTTGGCCTCCGCGTGGACAGTCCATTGTTGTTCCATTGTAACACAGGCGCATGCACTCTCAGAATGCTTACATTTGAAAGTATTATCTGATCAAGTCGTGTACTGTAAATGTCACAAACATTTCCTGCTGAATGCTACATATCTGCACAAGCACTCGTACCTGGAAGTCGTACCTGGTAGTCTGGAAAAGCAATATTGTGATCTGAGAGCAATATTGTGATCTGACACAACATTGCTCTCAGATAATTCACACTGATTACTTGACATGCTGTTCATTAGTGAGTTTATATCCCATTACACAGTGGGAAACCGCCAATCCTCAAATGTCATACAGCTACTTCAATGACAGTCTACATGCACACAGTCTACATATAAAAAGGTTCAAAGGTTTTCTATGTGCACTGCAAAAGTGCACATTAAAGCATGTGCTGATTTTTTTCCACGTGAAATGGATGATTTAAAAACTAAACATGGTCAAGAGTATATTCAGTACTCAAATTTAATAAATGACTAATGTGAACTATTTTGCGGAAGGGGTGGAAAAGCCTGAAGTGTTTTTTTTTTAAATGCTTTGGTATGTACAGTACAGGCAAAAGGTTTGGACAAACCTTCTCATTCAATGTGTTTTCTTTATTTTCATGTCCATTTACATTGGTAGATTCTCACTGAAGGCATCAAAACTATGAATGAACACACGTGGAGTTTTGGACTTAACAAAAAGTGGAGACCTGGTCTCCACAGTCACCGGACCTGAACCCAATCGAGATGGTTTGTGGTGAGCTGGACCGCAGAGTGAAGGCAAAGGGGCCAACAAGTGCTAAACACCTCTGGGAACTCCTTCAAGACTGTTGGAATATTCCACTTTTCAGGTGACAACCTCTTGAAGCTCATCGAGAGAATGCCAAGAGTGTGCAAAGCAGTAATCAGAGCAAAGGGCGGCTATTCTGAAGACACTAGAATATAAAAAATGTTTTCAGTTACTGTATTTCACCTTTTTTTTGTTAAGTACATAACTCCACATGTGTTCATTCGTAGTTTTGATGCCTTCAGTGAGAATCTACCAACGTAAATGGTCATGAAAATAAAGAAAACACATTAAATGAGAAGGTGTATCCAAACTTTTGGCCTGTACTGTAGATGTATCTGAGCCACTTAAAAAAGAAGTATATGTCAGCAAAATTGGAGCAGCTATAGTGCTGCTGTATCAAGAAGTTACAAAGGCATGATTCTTTTGCCACCTACGCATCATATAAGTCAAAACTGCTTAGTGCAATTGGATGGGAAAAAAATTATTATTTTAAGCTGTATCCAACTTTGCAAAGCTTCACATTTAACAAGAAAATGTAATAGAAAATAGACAGCAGAGAAGATTATTTGGTGAAAGTATCTGATTACAGTGGTGCTTGAAAGGATCTGATGCATTTAGAGTTTTTGCAGATTTCTATATTTGATCTAAACATTATCAGATTTTCTCACTCGTTCTTCAAAATAGGATAAAATCATTATGTTTGGTCATTAGACCAGGACATAGGCTTTCTCACATGAAATTCTCTACAGTATTTCAGTTTCTGTTAAGGTCAGGATTTGACTAGGCCATTTCAAAGCATTTATTATTTTGTGACAAAATGACTGTGTGCTTAGGGTCGGTGTCTTGCTACCTGTCCTACTTCCTCTTAATATTCATCCAAAAGAAAAATGATATTGTGATATTTTCTTGCTTTTCGTTGATTCTATTTCATAAGTTATGGCCAGAAATCCTGGCCGACATTCAGAAAGATCATTTTCTATCTCCAAGTTCCACAGATGGGATGAAGTTCTCTCTTAATGTAATGGTTCAAATTTAAACCAAAAGATTTTATTTTATTCTCCTCCATCCACAAGACATTTTTTCAGCACTTTCTGCCTTGTTCACTTTTTCTAAGCTGCAAACAAACAGCAATGTTTTTTTCAGCAGTGGATTTTTGTTTTATTTAATACATTTCCTCAAAAATCTACTTTATACTCAATGCAATGCAAAAATGCTTCATGGAACAGAAAAGGCTTAATTCAAAATTCAAATAGGCTAGGATATGGATCAACATATAACCCCACAACTCGTGTGCAACAGTTGAATAGAAAAAAAGACATAAGAGTGTGAGAAAAGCCATCTGGGCAAATACAAATCAAAGTCCAAGATAATTTATAAAATTCATAATAATACACTCAGCCCTGACTAAGAAAAAGATGTCATACACTATATGGTAAATTAATTCACACATAGGCTCTTCTTGTTCATTATGCCATCAACCTATTGCTTCTTTGCAAGTGGTAATTAACATTAATTGTGTCTAGCATTCTTTTAACAATGCAATAAACATAGAAAAATACTGACAACTACAAGATTTTACAGATTGTGATTAAAAACATGGAAACAGAACACATGGTGACACAGATGATGGAGATGAACAGAACATGGTTTAGATGCAACTCTTAATCAAACATACAAATGCTCTTAAAAAATGTAAATGCAGAGGATCCCAAATCATGTCAACATCACCAAACTGATAGCTGGTGTTTTGATAAGTTTGGGAATATGATGGTCACCATGTTGACCCAGAACACTTGGAAAAAAACAGGACATGCTCCTTGGCACTCAGGGGAAAGCACTGAATGCTTGTCCTCCATTGGCCAGCCTGCTCTGCTCCATCCATCTCTCACTAGCCTTTTGCCTCAAAACAGGACTGATAACCCCCATTTGTTTGTCCTTCAGTGTAATGGTTGCAATAAATCACATCATACTCTCTTAAGAAAGTTGCCACTAGCAAATAATCTTTCCCACTCTCTTTTTTCAGCTTTGATGACTTTCATTTATTAGGATGGCCTTCCTCTGTGTGGGGGAAAACATCTTTTATTCTGTTAACCACTAAGCCAAGAATCCGATGTGAAGACATCTGCTTTTTATTTTATCAGTGAGTGCTTGACTTACAGTGCTTGTGAAAGGCAGACATTACTGTACCTCTGAACTAGGCAACAATAAAAGCATCTGGTGTTTGTATTAGCCAAACTTAGTCAAGTTCTAAAAATTAGAATGCTGATTACATTATGTGTGTACGCAACTTTATTTCAATAATGATTAACATTTTTTTATCATACCTGGCAGCATGAGTCCTTATTCAGGGTATTTTTAACCATTAACTACATTATCCACAACTATGGATAATGTTTCTGTAACGAATTAGCTCAAGAGGAAATATCTATAATTAATTATAACTGGTTATAATTAATAATAAACATTTAGATTAGATTTTGGGATAAACTGTAGCAGAATTAATGTTACAATTACTTGGTCTGTCCGTCCACGGAGCAGATAATATAATTATTTATCAATTCTGGGAATGATTATCCCCCCTCTTGCCAGGAAAGGTAGCTTTCCCACTCTGCGTGCTAGCAGTAACTTAGCATGTAGCTTAAAAGGTCAACGTTCAGTGACTCAGCTGTGAGCAGCACACAGAAACAAACGATTGTGAATTTAAAGAATTTAATAAACACGGCTATAGTTAACATACAACAATTAGACAAACATATACATACAGGGTAAAGGAAAGTGATGAAAAGAGAATGGCAGTATTACACATCAATTAACCACAGCCTAATGAGAATCGTCAGAGAATTCTTATGTTCACCTTAAAAAGGGGTTTAAACGTGCATAGTTACTTGCATTGGTCCTTATTTCGTGCAAAGGAGTCCTGATGCTCCTTGAAGGTAAATTTTGCCAAAAGAGTCAAAGTGTTGAAAGAGGTGTCTCGGAAGGAAGAAGAGAAATTCTGAGCATTCGTGCCTGTGTGAAGCTCTTTTTGAATGCTTTCTGGCACGCCCATCATGTGGCCTGAATAGCCAATCACAAGTGTGACATTTTGGCGGGAGAAGTTCCCTTTGTCTGGGTTTACAACTGACCGGAATTTTTATGGCTGGTCCAGAGAGAGACTGTAGTTTGTTGCAGTTACAATTTCTACCTTATAGAAATTGTATGATGTATTTTGTGATCACATGGTATGCATCACTGTTCCAGTAGTAAAGAGAAGTTCCTTCTGACACCAAGAAAGGGACCTTTAGGAGGTAGGAAAGTAGAGATACACTTATACACTTAATTATAGGTAATTAAAGTTTACCTAATGAACAATAGAAAGTTGTAACTAGTATAATTCATACAAGGGAACGTACACACAACGCGTGCATATACGGGATCCACTTATAATCACATATTCCTAGCACAAGACACAGACAATATGTTTTAAGTGTGTGCGTGATTGTGTATTGCAAAGGTGGGGCCAGGCAGGAGGTCTTTGGAATGCTTTGAAGCTTGGAGCCCCGATGAGCAGTTTGCAGACCCCGTCTGTTTCGCATCATCTTTGTGACAGTGGGGGAAGACGGGACAATCAGGCTGAGGGTCCAGGTTGTAATTTGTATGTAAATGTCAAAGGTTAAAAGGTTCTTTGAAGATCAACCATCTATGATCCTACGCAGACGCTACATTTGTGACAGTGGGGGAAGACGGGACGATCAGGTTGAGGGTCCAGGGTTGTAATTGGTATGTAAATGTCAAAGGTTAAAAGGTTCTTTGAAGATCAACCATCTGTGATCCTACGCAGACGCTACATTTCTTAAATAAAATGAAAACACAAAATACATATTGTTTATGGCAGAGAACTGCTCTGCAGACAAGCAGTACAATCCATTTCCTCAGGTTTATTGCACTTATACCACAGTCCAGTCAGGTCAACTAAGCTGTCAATAGGCGTTTGGCCATGAGCATACAGGGAACCCTATTTTGTAGGAATCCTTTTTGTAGTTCTGAGGCTGCCAAAACTCACCGTGATGTAGGAATAAATACAAACCCAAGGAAACGAAACATCAAAGACGCTGAATTTGGTGAATGGATTGTGTAGCTGCTTCCACTTTTCAGACAGGTTGGCGTTGGTTGGATGCTAAGCCAGTGCTGCATGGCATTTTTTAAAGCAAATTAAGGCATGCTCATCGGTAGTTTTCTGCATGAAGCTGCAGTGAGGCAGAGGTAGAAGGAAAGAGAGACCAAGAGTGAGGGACAGACGAAAAGAAAGTAAGTGGGATGGAGGGGGGTAGCTTTGAAGGCTGTTAAATTATGAGACAGTAAAAAAAAGAGGGTGGGTGGACCAGGATGCATTGTGTTAGCCTTGTTTTTAATTATGCATACACGGGTTACTTTGTTCTCTGGTTGCTCCTGTCTCTAAGCTACTTCTGAGCATGTCAGAGTGGGCTGCTGACAGATTCATTACAGTGATAACTGCATTGTGAGCAGGACCGCGGACAAGAGTACAGCTCTGCTCACGACTTGCAAGCCCCTCCGGATGCATACGCTGGTGCCTCCCGGAGTTATCCACATGCAACCACAAGCAATAGCAGCATGTGTGTGGGCTACATTTCAAAAGCTCTCTGGGAGTGAATGGCCAGAGAACATGATTCTAATTGTCAGCGTGACCACAGAAAGTCTTCCTGAGGTTTAAATAACTCTAAACACTGAGGCTACAGGCTGACTGCAGACAAGACACCATACTTTATGTTCTGTGTTTTCCTACGTAAACCATTGTTATTACATGAAGCTGTTTTTCCAACTGTGATCAAACTATATTTATCTTGGGCTTTGCACAGTGGGTGATGAGCAAGCCATGCCCTGTTGTAGAAAGCAACTGGTTCACATATCTCAGAGCAATTACTGGCCTATCTTGCTTCTATCATGTAATTACATAAGCCTAGACTAGTAACACAATAGCAAGGTTTTCAAATCAAACATATTTAGTGTGCTTATAAAAAGTAATCCCTGCTTTAAGCCACAGCACATCATTTGCTGGGACCTGGAATACATTTGTTGCCTTTTTGTATTTACTGCACCGAATTGCCTGTTGTTCCTGTACAGTTCCATAGATTCCAGACTTAAAAAAAATATCTTTTCAACAGTGCTTTATTTTGTATCATAGAACAAATTTGTGCAGCGTTTTTGAGCAGTGGGCAGCCATGAACAGCGCCCGGAGAGCAGTGTGCGGAGATGGTATTTTGCTCAAGGGGACCTAAGTGGCACAGTTTGGGATCTGAATCCTCAACCCTTCGCCACTCAATCAGCTTCCTTAACAGCTAGGCCAGCACTGCCATAACTTTGGGCCCTGTAATAAAAAAAAATATATCATGAGTAACAAATGGCTTTTTAAATTGATATGTAGATCCAGAAATCATAATGTCAGGATGGGCTGGACATGGCGAGGAAGGAGGACGCATATGCACAACGTCACAGGACAGGGGTTTAATACATAATGCACACAACAAGGGAACATCACCAGACAATGACCCGATGGCGAACAGACACGAACAGGATAGTTTTATACAATTATATAATTATACAACAGGTGAACACGATCAGGGAACATTACACAAGACTAGCATGAAACTCCGGTCTGAACTCCAGATCCGGAGTAACCCCTGCCGGACCGGATCATGACAGTACCCCCCTAAAAGGCACAACCTCCGGAAGTGCCACACAAAATGGTCCATGAAAGGGGGAGGAAGTCCATAAGGACGAGTGGCGGCTGTCCTGCACCGGCGGCTTCAGGCCCGGGCCAAAGCACGGCTCATCCATGGGGGACTGGCATCCTGTCCACCGTACGCAGTGCCCGTCACTCAGTCAGTCTCCGGCTCGCCCCGCTGGGAAGTCCGCCACTCTCCTCGTCTCGGTTAACGCCGGGAGCACCTGAACTGTGCGACCGGTTTCCTCGACCCCATGGTAGCTTTCATAGGCCATCGAGGTCCGGTCGCATGAATTCATCCGTACTCGCCAGGGGGAACATGGACCGCGTGACAGATCGTCTCGACCCCACGGTAGCTTTCGTAGGCCGCTGAGAGTCTGTCACACTTGGGGAAACTTTAAAATCATGGCATGGATCTTGGGCAGGGCACTGCCGATTACCGGAGCTGAGTCGCTGGAATCCGGACGAGACGGCGGCGTCGGGGGACATCCATACATGGAACCTTGGACACCATCAGACATGGAACTGTGGGGCAGACGTCCTACTGACCAACCACGGCTCCCTGGATCTCAGGCGGGCGTCGACCAGCTGCGTCCAAATATGGTCAGGTCATTCTGTCACGATGGTGTAAGATGGGACATCTTGGAGACATGACATTCCTGTGCCTTTGTTGTGCATAGAGATTTAACACCTCCGTTTTTGCATCCCTTTGTCAAACTGCACTGCAACATCCCCCGAGCCAAACATGTGAGGTGTCAGCCGTCAGGACCGCCCATTCTTTGTCTTCCCCAGACGGGAGGCTACGGGGGTGTGACGTCAGAAACAACAGGTTCTGATTGGTCTGTGACAACTTCCTGTAGGCCAGGTGTATAAAAGATCTGTTCACATGTGGGAAGGGGTCTGTGCTTTCTTGCACAGGGGTTTTTCCCTGGGAAGCCTTCCAGCTTCCGAGTCTTTTCTCTTCTCTCATTTTTTCTCATGGCTTTTTCTCTCCCTGTCTCTCTCTCTCTTTACTCTTTCTTCTTATTTTTGTTTTCTCTGTAAAATTGGTACTTTTTTATATACAATATTCACATGTAACTGCAATAATTATTTACCGTTGTTAATAAATTAGAAACTGTTCATTTTTAGCCTCTATTGTGCCATGCCTCTTTCTGCCAGGTAACATCAAGTTGGAGTGGTTTGAGTACAGTGCTTTTGTGTGTAGAGAAAGAGTTTTTTACACTCTGTTCTCTTCCCATGGTCATTTTACAATGGCTGGACATGTCGAGGAAGGAGGACGCACACGCACGACGTCACAGGACAGGGGTTTAATAAATAATGCACACGACAAGGGAACATCACCAGACAATGACCCGACGGCGAACAGACACGAACAGGATAGCTTTATACAATTATATAGATAGACAACAGGTGAACATGATCAGGGAACATTACACAAGACTATCATGAAACTCCGGTCCGAAGTCCAGACCCGGAGTAACCCCTGCCGGACCGGATCATGACACATACATTATATGTGCTTGGGTATTCAGGTAGATATAAGTAAAAAAAAGATCCCATTACTGGCTTAGGGAAAAGGCTAATTAGGGGGAAAATCAGGCAAAATCATGTGATTTATTAGATTGCTGAGTTTCAGCTGGAGAGAAAAAGCCCACAGCTTCCCATTACGATGCACGCTAAATTAATTTGACATAGGGAATAAAGCAGATGCCATTCTGTATTCTTAAGGAGCAGAAGTCTTCAGAGAAAATCACAGAAATTTGGACAGAAATTCACTTGAGGTGCAGGATGGTTTATGGCAGCATTAAGACAGCCATTATTCATAATCCTGCATCCCACCTCCAGCTGTTTGCCGTCTCCCTCCTCCCGCACTGCCTGAAACAGGAGTAAACACACGCTAATCCAATTTGAGTCAGTTGACTGACATAGCTAATTAAACTCAACTTTTGGTAATACCCTGCAAAGAACATGAATTAAAGTCAAGAAAGAAACAATATTTCTTCCTATGTTTTGGAATGTTATTCAATCGAATGATAGCATTATCCCATGCCACATGTCCATATTTTTTGCATGCTTGGACACGATTACTTACTGAAGGCCAAATTTGCATGATTTTCTCCTGTCTACACCCTGACCCCAGAGGATGATGGAGCTGTAGGTGAATGCAGAGTAAATAAGATTTTGCCTGCCCTGACAAGGCCTTGATACTTAAGGGGAGAACTGTGCGTCTGCTAGCAGGATTTTAAATAATCTAATCAAACAATGAATTAATTTATCCATCAAGGGACATTAGGCCCAGTAATTATCCGTCAAAAACTTGAATGTTACAGTGGCAGGAAATCCATGATGTGGCGAATGAATAAATCAGCCTGCGGGATGTTAAATCCCACCTATCAAAGCTGTGGACAGTCCTCAGATGCTCCGCTTTGTTTCCTCTGGCATTCGTGAGTTAGAGAGTGGAGGTCTTTTTGGGTGGAATTTGTCCTGTATGTCATTGCAGATAACTGCGGGTCCTTGGTTCTATACAGTCAGATTCACAATCTGGAAATGCTGGCTCATAATAGTCTTCCTAAGCTAATCACGAAATACAAAGGGGGGTAATTGAGACCAGAAATATGCAGAGTGTGAATTATGGCTTGGCCTACATAAATAATGCTTTTAATTCTTTATAGCTCCAGCCAGAGAAAATGTTTATGAGGCATAGTATTATAGTCTGCTATTAGCTATTGTCTGCTGTAATTCTTCAAAATCTCTGCTTTGACTGACTTGTGAAACATAAAACTAACAAGGGACTTAGATTAAAGACAGAGTTACTTCAAAAAAGAAATATTCACTAGAGAAGATGCATAATTTAATAATAACCACCCACGGTTGGCCGCATCTGCCTTGTGACAATGTAGTCCATTACACATAAAGCCAATACTAAAAACTGCTCAGTGACCATAAAGGGGCATTTAAGTGCAGTAATATTTCTGCCACAGGTTATGGTGTGGCGTACAACTGTAACTCAAAATTAGTAGAATGGACATTATTCCAAATGTGTATTCCAAAAGTAATAAAACACAGAAATCCCAGATGTGCATCTGACACTCTGATAAGCTCATTTATGTAAACCTCCTTCTTCCTTCCCACATCCCACCCTTTAGAATGAACACAAAATTAGGAAACCACCATACTGTGTGGTTTAAAATGGGTTTGGGCTAGCGTGTAGAGCTGGGCTGAATAGAGAGCCCTTTGTCTCGCATTTTGTGCCTTAGTTCCACATCTTAGCTGGCTTCATTTACCTTCATTGGTTGCACCTATACCATGTTTAGCCCACTGTCCACTGGGGCAGTGGTGGCCTAGTGGTTATGGAAGCGGCCCTGTAATCAGAAGGTTGGCAGTTCTAATCCCGATCTGCCAAGGTGCCAATGAGGTTTAAAGCATCATCCCCACACGCTGTTCCCAGGGTACCTGTCATGGCTGCCCACTGATTCCTAATGGTGAGAGGTTAAAAGAAGAGGACACATTTTGTTGTGTGCACCGTGTGCTGTGCTGCACATATTGTGTTTCACAATGGCAATCACTTCACTTTCATTTTGAATTAATCTTACTTCACCATAGTTTTGTTCAAAACAGCCTTTTACTGGGTTGTGTATTTGAATGTGTGTCTTTTAACTCATATAGAAATCGAACGAGAAATCGAACGAGAATTGCTGGTGTCTTCCCATTGTAAGTCGCTTTGGATAAAAGCGTCTGCCAAATAAAGTAAAGTAAAGTAAACTCATGCATCTGACATTGCTTAACAGGAGCATTATTCCCTTGTGTTCCTTTCTCATTTTTTGCTTTTTCTGGTTTCTATAACTGTGAGGAAGCAAGATGAAAGCTACAAGCTACAAGCTATTATTATTATTAATAATAATAATAATATAACATATATACAGTAATTGAATAACAATATGCAAGTAGTATACATGGTACCAATAAAGATAATAAAAATACTTTTTCAAAAATGAAGATATTAAACAAGGGCCATGAAAGAGGACAAAATAATAGTGAATACTCCCCCTTTTATAGGTTATGTGGCTAGAAGGGTATCCTAACAATATCTATCTCAGAATAAAGATTATTGAGTCTGGTTTGCTTCCTTGAATAAATGGCCCTGAGCACAGCTCCCTTTCCCAAGACACCACTTGCAAAAAACTGTCCTTAAGATTATGTCACAAAAATAATGTGCAAGCGTAACAGTGGAGACTTTTTTTTGGAACACTGGATACTGATAGGAATATGTTTCTTTAAAAGCATTATACATCTGAATAACAAATGATTAATAAAGGGATAAAAATAAAGTTTCTTGCATTTTTATATAAAAGCTTGTTTGGGCATTACTGTACGTTTTTGATCACCCTCTTTACATATTTGAACATGGAGTAACACACTCTCTAAGTGACTCACTATCCATAAGCGCCATAATACATCTCTGGACTCTGGGCTCAGGGCAGGGAATGCAAATGCCCCCACACACAAGGTCCGGGATTCCCCCTGAAAGGCTGTGTAAGGCCACATCGTTTACCCCTGTGCCACCATGCAACCTCTTCAGTAATATATTCAAAAGCAATTCTTCCATACACCCCCCGCAACACACTCCCCCTCCCCTTAGTATTAGGGCCGCGGGTGCCCGGGTAAGTCTCAGTCCCATAGTTACCTCTTTCAAACTTACGGGTGGTGGGTTCTTTAACACATTCTCTTCCCAGGTCGATTCGACACAAACAGGGATCCTCACAGGTGTAACAAGCATTAGGTGCAGCTTGTCGTGTCTCATCTGCTCCCCTATATAAACCCCGTCTGATGTGGAGGATGCCGAGCTGTCCTGCAACACGTACACCGAGGTTCCCCCATGTCCCGTGTGTCTGAACTGTGAGTGAGACGGGCACTGGAGAGGGCCCGTCACACGCCCCAGCACACGCACCCCCAAGATATAGAGCCAGAGGTCCTCCCCGCTCTGGAACATGCACGATTTGTTATTACTGTTTCGGTGTGTGTTGCTAATAGTCCTTGTGTTTCTCTCCCCACTCTTTGGATCAGCGGGCAGTTTCATCGCGCGGTCCCTGGTGTCTGTGTGTTGTATCCCTACCCTTCCTCTCTGTTCCCCAGCTGCTCAACTAATACCGTGTTGTGCTGGACCATGCATAGACATGATGTGTGATGCCGCGGGTAGCGGTGCCAGTGGAGCAGGCTGCAGCAAGGGTCTTCCGGCCGGCCCACAGTTCCCCTTTCAGCGCGAGGCGTGGTATTTGATTTATACCAGCCACACTGGAAATAAACTGTGTTATTTTTTCCCACACCTTGGAGTCCGTCGTATCCTCTCCCTCCCTCTAAGTCGTGACAACACCCAAAATAAACTACAGCTCATAGAGTTTGTTTTCAGAACGCTGCATTGTAACTGGTAGGCTGGTTAAAATGCCTCAAATGAAAAGAAAAAGAAAAATGAAGAGAATAAGCCTCATTGTAAAAGCAGACAGTGAAATGAACACAACCAAATGTAAAACCTTCAACGATTTTCACATTTACACCATCACCTACTTTCTGCGGTGAGGGCGATTATTGCCGGGCCATAAATAACCCTCTTTCCCTTCACGCAGAATGTCAGTCTCCTCCTGTGGGATTCTTTCACTTACACATGATCAATACTCGGTGCATAAACCCGCCTTTTAAATGACAATAACCATGTCAATCCCATTTCACATTTGGCTCAGTACCATCTATACCTGACAGTGTTTGCAGAACTAAACATTGAGCCTTGATAGCAGCATTAGAAGAGGAGAACATCATGTACAGAAACAAAGCACAAGAATGCTTCACCATACTGTACTTTCACATAGCTTCAGCATCGAAACACAGTTCATGACCACTGTTACTGCCATAACAGAATGTGCAGAACTAAAAACACAAAATATTCTTAGAAGGGAAAAAGTGCCTCAGCCTGCTATTAGCTTTTCTCAGGCATTCATTAAGAGTCAAGGCTGACAGGGATACACAGTTGTACCGCCCCTGTAATGCCCCTGTCTAGTGTCAGTGCCGAAAACAAAGTCAACATTTGTGCCAAAATGAGGGAATCAATGCACATTGTGAAACATTTATTAAGGAAATACCTTAGACATTTACAGCTAAAAAGAACCCAAAATTATGAACAAGTTGCAGTGTTAGTATAGTAATATGGTAAGTGAAAGTGAAGTGATTTTCAGTGCACACAGTGAAATTTGTCCTCTGCATTTAACCCATCACCCTTGGTGAGCAGTGGGCAGCCATGACAGGTGACCAGGGAGCAGTGTGTGGGGAAGGTGCTTTTGCTCAGTGGCACCTTGGCGGATCGGGATTCGATCCGGCAACCTTCTGATTACGGGGCCACTTCCTTAACCGCTAGGCCACCACTGCACCACCAGATGCCACTAGCTCTTTATATAAAGCAGATCAGAAACTGGGAAATGAGGTTATTCAGGCTTTACCTTTGAATCATTGTGCTTTCTAAGGAGCCAGCCAGAAATCAACTAATCCATGCAAAGACAACAAGAGAGACAACAATCTGTACCACCCCACAAATACTTAAAATTACCAATGAATAAGGTGCTGAGATCTATGTCTTGACAAAGCTTGGGCTCTTCAAACCCCTGCTGATGTTGAAGATGATGATGGCTCTGTGGTTGGCATATAATGTTAGTTAGGCAACAGAAGCACCCTCATCAAACTCTTGTCCATCAAAGACAAGGCCACAGCACCATTACCTACCAGAGGAGTGAGTCTCATTAGGCTGTGGAAACCCATACAGTTCTCTTTTCCAACAAGAACTGAACAGAGTGACACTGACGATTTATTGCATTTCTACATTGCTTGTATTGGTATTTATTTGATCTGATATGTTTTCCTATGTTTCATCTTACATATAGTGCTGCAATCATTGCCATATTACTCAGTTTCTATTTGCAAAACTGGATAAATTACATTTCATGGCATTTTTTTTACAGATCGTTGTTGATCTAGACTGTGTATGATCTAGACAGCCTTCCATAGATATGTGATTAGCTGGTGATGATTTAATCGCATCAGAATGAGCATTCAGAATGTTAAGCATTCCGTCTGCAAGTTCCATTGTATTTTGTTGCATAGGAAAGGATAAGTTAGGGTATGAATATTTTATGCTATGTCAATTTCATGAATTTTTCTTCCAGCATACATACTCCACATATACACTTCACCACCTTACCTATAAACTGTTTTGCAAATTTAAAGTGGTTTTTAAAATGCCAAAATACACTCGGCTAATAATAAACAGCCCACATAGACATTCTATGAATATGCAAACATGATTTAAAAGCTTAAGGCTGTGTCTGATATTTGCATATGCCCTTACTGTACAAGTCAGAATCTTTTTGGGAGAAATAGAGTTTTACATTCTTACTCACGCCATAGCACACTGAGCTGATTTGTAAGCCCTTTTCAATATTTATTGGTGAATAACGTGTATGCAGAACTTTGTCACTGTCAAATGAATTCAAATTTTGTTTGAATTCTAAACTTCCCACACAATCAGCATTTGTATATTTTGCAGATTTTAGTATGGTGTGTGAACTAAAAGGCACAGTCTGCAACAGGCTGCTGCAGGGACCACTCTGGGGAATATAGGAATCTGCAGCTTTAGATTACCTCAGCTCCATGGTTGCCGGTGTGTTTCAGTCTACATGTAATTATGAACTAATTGTTTATTCTAAACTACAATCCTTCAAGGCCTTAAGATTCTGATGAAGCAACGCACAGTCAGTATCTCACTGGTTAGAAGAACTTGTGTGATTGTTATAGCCGGATGTAAGGGCGTTGATGTAAGGGTGTCATTAAAGTTGTGGCTTCTAGTTTAATATCACTGTCACCTCCACCTTTCCAGGTGGGGCAGGCACATCACCATAACCATTAATTCTATCCTATCCTAATTGATTGCTGTCATCACTGGGGTGCAGATAGCATCTTGTGTGTAGTAGTACTTGAAGGTCACAAGTCTGTTCTGATTGTTTTAGCCCTCCGAACATACATACATGGTCATCTCACAAGCTCAACGCTTAGTTTGTGCTCCCATTTTTTATAAGCTGAACTGAAAATCTGAAACATTTTCTACATACATAAAATACCTATTGCTCTCAAATATTGTTCACAAATCTGTCTAAATCTGTGTTAGTGGGCACTCCTTCTTTGCAGAGATAATCCATCCCACCTCACAGTTATGGCATGTCAAGGTGCTGATTAGACCGCATGAATTTGGCCAGGTGTGCCTCAGACTGCCAACAATAAAAGGCTGAAAGCTGCAGTTTGATCACACAGCACAATGCTACAGATGTCGCAATTTTTTGAGGAGCGTGCCATTGGCATGCTGAATGCAGGAATGTCTACCAGAGCGGTTCATTCCTCTACCATAAGCCACCTCCAAAGTCATTTTAGAGATTTTGGCACTACATCTAACCAACTTCATATCCACAGACCACGTATAATCACACCAGCCCAGGACCTCCACATCCAGCACGCTGTCCTCCATGATCACCTGAGACCAGCCACCCAGAGAGCTGCAGCAACAATCGGTTTGCATAACCAAAGAATTTCTGCACAAACTGTCATATATACCATCTCAGGGATGCTCATCTGTATGCTTGTCTTCCTCCTCAGGGTTTGGACCCAACTGTAGTTCGTCGTCATAACCGACTCAAGTGGCCATCGATGTGAGCCTTCGTCTGACACGTTGAAGTGAAGTCAATGTTCACAGATGAGTCCCAGTTGTCACTGTTTGGGACAGATGACAGACAGCGAGTGTGGCGTCATGTGGGTGAGCGGTTCGCTGACGTCAACTTTGTGGATCGAGTGGCCCATGGTGATGGGGGGCTATGGTATGCGCAGGCATATGTTATGGACAACAAACACAGGTGCATTTTATTGATGCCATTTTGAATGAACGAGATCCTGAGACCCATGGTTGTGCCATCCATCCACGACCCAGTTCTTGCATGGCCAGAATACTCACCGGACATCTCACCAATTTAGCATGTTTGTGATGGTCTGGATCTGACGTATATGACAGCATATTCCATTTCCTGCCAAAATTCAGCAACTTCGCACAGCTATTGAAGAGGAGTGGACCAGCATTCCACTGGCCACACTTGACAACCTGATCAATCCAGTACCTGGAACAGTCCATTTTGGGAATGGAGTCCTCACGACTGCGGTGATACATGCTCTGCAAAGAGGGCATTGTAGATGATCTTCTCTGGTTTTCTCTCTCTTACACATTCTCTGCAGGCGATTAAAAGTGGCTGATGTGACAGATATCATCTCTTTTTGTCTTTCCTGGGTTGAGTATAAAGTTGTTGTCTTCACACCACAACACCAACATTTGCCTTCTGTAGACCATTTAGTATCCCTCAGTGATGCAGCATATCACTGCTGTATCATCCGCAACTTCACTGCAATATGATGTCATTGTGGGTGTCACTGAGGGTTGATCTTTCTCAGTGCTCTTTGTACATGGACTGTTGAAACAGTTGATGGGGGCAGGGTCTGGGATGCCTGGTATCAATGTTGAATTTACCTGGGGTCAGCAGAAGAATAGCGTCTGTGTACTGCATTTTGGCTCCTGTGATGGCTTTCCTGAGTCTGTACTTCTTAAGCCATCCATCTCATTGCCTGATTTGAATGCAAGAGAGCAAGAACGCAGCATCTGTCATACTTGACTGTTAATCCAGGGCTTCTGATTGGGAACATTAGCATTAATGTTCCCCAATCACGTGCTGACAGAATAGTTCTCCATAGTGGCTGTGGATTTGAAGATGCATCTGTGCTATATATTTAACCCATTCAGTATTTTTTTATTAATTATTAGTATTAATTAATAGTATTTCTAAAATAATTTTGACAATCCTAATTTAATTACAATGTAGTGCAAGGGGAAAAGCTAAATCTGTTGTGTCTGCACTGCGACTTCCACTAGCTCAACTTAGTAGTCACTCACATCTCTCAAGTCTCTCTTGCCATTATACATAGCTCAGATGAAGACTGTTAGTTGTGCAGTGTTGTGTTGTGTGCTGCCCCTGCTTAATGAGCAACCCTGTTTTCACCAGTCGACACCAATCGGAATGCAGTGGAGCTGCTATTTACCAGCTCGTCACTTTTTCCATTTATCTGATAATGCATCAGAAGCTCATTTCCTTCTGAAGTGCCCCTTTGAAACCACAACAAATTTTGATCTGTGTGTCAGGGCGGTTTGACACCGGTGTCAGAGTAATGAAGAAGTATTCCGTCATCGGTATCATTCCATGGAGCACAAGGAGCACCTGCAGTCAAGTGTCAAAACGTCTGCCCCTATTAGCGTGACAGGTACAACTCACATGGCTGTGGAAGGCTTGAACAATCAGTGAAATGTGACATTATGTGAAGAGGTACTCTACATGGGTGTATAGCCTAGATGCATTTTATTTTATTTTCATGTTTGAGTCATGTAACATTAACACTCCAAATGTGGCCTTCAGCTCTTTATCCACCTTTAATTTTTTATATGTGCGCAAAACATTTGTCACCTTTTCACCAGCATCAAGACACCCATCAAAAATGGATCCCTTAATGATGAGTTAAACACAGAAAAGACAGTGAGCAACAACGGGGTGTCCTATAGTGGTCCAGTCATGGCTTGGGTCCTGAATCTCTCTGGGAATCTGTGATAACGTTTGAGAACTACTTCCCTTTAACTGCTCAGTGTGAAATCCTGAACAATTCTCAAGCATAATGAGCTCACGCAGCACACTGTGTCTACAGTGTGAAGTTCTTTAAGAACTTGTGACCATAATTGGTGCTAAAGTGGTTTTGCTAAGGAACTGACCTGAGAATTGAGAAGCATTTCGCAATGTTAACATTGTGCCAGACATTCTGGTTCTAATACTTGTCTGGCTGAAGATCTAAACATACATACCCAGTTAACAGTCTCAAATGACAATAGACAGAGGGGAATATTTTGTGATGTTACATGGGGAAATTGCTTAAAAGAATAGGTATTGAAAAAACCAATTCATATTGAAGTATGCAGCAGTTAAAAAATCTATCAGACATTTTTCACATTTTTGGACAACTGTGGTTTGAAACAAAAGCTTTTTCCATTTTTTCTTTAAACTGGTGTAAAAAAAAGTTAACATTTGTTTTTAAGTTTGCCATGGCAAGCTGTACTGTCTTTTCTGTTTATTTGTGTAAATCCTGAAGACGTACTTGATGTGACACTAGCAAACATGTCCCAATCACTACATCCTTGAGAATTGGGTCCAGAGTGACAGTCTTGATGGCATCATCGCAAAAAAGATCTTTTAACATCCTTGTTTGTTAAATTAGTGTTTACAGAAGGGCAAGGAACAAGACTCGGGTATTGAAAACCAGCAGTTTAGTGGGTGTGTCAATAACAGAGGCCAGAGGAGACAAGATAGATTAGTTTGAACTGATTGGAACCTGACAGCAGTAAATGCAGCAGCAGAAGTCCACTTAATTGTGTTTGATTGCGTTTGATGGTGAGTTGCTGCACCAGTTTACATCCTCTATGGCGCCACAGTCAGAAACTAACCAGTCTAGCCACTGGTTAATTCCAGCAGGGCAGACTTACTACTCACTGGGGTTTTAGGAATATGAACATGTAAATATAGCCTAGGTAGCTCACGTCACAAACACATCAGGGTGTTTCATAAGAACTACATTTCTCATAAGGGGATGCACAGTTAACATAAGCAGTTAACAATATTCTACTACAAAACATTCCAAATGCAGATGTAATGAATTGCATTAGGGACATTTTCATATCCATCCTAATGATTTAACTGGTCATGTAGACATTTATGTAATCTCTGGTTAATGAATGCTATGTAAGTAGCACAGAAACCGACAGACAGGATGTGAATATAACGTATATAATTGGACTCTCAGGAACTGTCTTTTTCTTTTGCCTGTTAAACGTCCTCGCTGAGACAGAGTTGTGGGGCAAAAGCATCTATATGTGAAAGGTGCTTGGCTTTATTCATTGTGTTTTGACTGAGAATCCCATTTAGGCTTGAGAAGATGAACGTATTAAAAACTTGAGAACAAGATTGGGAGGTGTGAAGATGGAACCGGAGCGAAGCAGGATGGATCTATATTCCCCAGCTAATTGTTGATTTAAGTCTTTTTCGATTTCCCAGCCAGTGAACCAGCTCCTCTGGGATTTTTGTCATTAGTTATCTCACCATCTTCCAGAGGCAAGGCGCTTGCTTCATTTGGGTTTGGGTCTTATTCAACACAGGTCTGTAAACACTCAGGCCAACACCATTTTTCCTAAAATAATTGCTCCCTGTCTCCTTTCACCTCTTCGTCTCACTATTCATCCCTGCTCCCTTTTTCTTCTTCTCCTAGAGGCCAAAAAGGCATTTTAAAAAAAGGCTTTGATCACACAATGACAATTGTGTGAGGCCTCCTTAAGGAAACACCCAACTATTCTTGCAACCGTTCCCATAAGATTTACATCATGCTGAGCCAAACAGTCATCTTGTCCACACTTTTTTTTCCCCACCATCCCATATCGTTCCACTTCTCCATTTCCCAGTTCTCTTGCAAAGCTCCACTACATTCCCAGACCCTCTAACGTTTTAATTGTCTGTCTATGTCCTTTCAGTCTATTACTGTTGATTACTTGTCCTCACTTGGTATTCTTGAGTCTGCTTTTCCATCTTTGCAAGAACAGTGGTAGGATATAAATGGGAAAACAAGGGGACATGGTTGTAGTCACTTATGTAAGAAGTAAAGCAGGAGTTCATTCTGTAAGTACATTCTGTAAGAGGCTCTGCAGTGACAACGGTTTACCACAAAACCATTAATTAATTTTTGGATGCATAAACGTGTATAAATGATAAAAACAAGGCAGGCTTTTTTAGATTATTCATTAGCCATGGTACTGGTGTTTTGTTCATGTTTGTTTGTTACTAAAGTAGTTCCATTTTAGGGAAACATTTGATTTTATCTCTACTACACTATATGTGTATAATTATTTTTTTGTTTATTTGCTAAGTATATGAGCAAACAAATGAAAGGAATTTGATTCCTTGTCTCAAGCATAACAGTATAAACTATAACAATAATATACAATAAAAAGGCTAAGTCTTATATAGATGCACAGATTACAGAAATAGTACCACAAGTGTAGTTGCAATGCTGTAGGTGTTTAGCAGTACGACTGTTCAGCTGTTTTGGTGATGGCGAGAAACGGTTCCTGTGTTGCTTGGTCCTACTCTTCTATCATTTGCCAGAGAGCAGCAGGTTAAAAAGTCTGTGTCCAGGGTGTGAGGGATCTGTGATTATGTTTCCTGACCTTTTCCTGATTCTTGAGAGGGACAGGTCCTGGGATGAGGATAGTGTGACACCGATGATTTTTCCTGCTGTCCACACAGTTTGTTGCAGTCTCTTCCTGTCCTGTTTAGTGGCTGCAGACTGTAATGGAGGAGCACAGGACGGACTCAATAACTGCAGTGTAGAACTGGATCAGTGACTCCTGTGGAAGACATTACTTCCTTTGTTGTCTTAGAAAGTAAAGAAAATGTAGTGTGTGTGTGTGTGTGTGTGTGTGTATAAACTCCATTTCTACTCCACTGTTTCTGATTTTATGACCACACAGTAATTTTTAAAGCAATGTCTAAAATCTCTTCTAGTAACAATATACATAAAACTAAGAGAACAGGTTGATTAATGAGGAAGTATGTGTCATTCTGTCACGCCCCCGTTTACTGCTCCGGTCCGTCTGCACCTTCCTGAGATCATCACCTGCATGTCTTTGATTATTCTTGTTTGTAAAAGGACTGTGTTGAGCACATTTTACCTGTAGCTCTGTGCCATGCAGTAGTGCTGCACCCAATTCTGAAGTCTGTGTTTTGTTTTGGGACCTCCATGCTCACTCATGACACATCTGCCATCGGCAAATAGACACAAAAGAAATGACCCCATCCCCTCACGTCATGCATGCATCTATTCTACTTCCTATTGCTATTCCTTCCTGTAATTACAATATTTAAACTTCAGTTGTTGATAGTATAGTTTAGTTTAGTGTGTATATACATATATATTTTCTTTTATGGTTGCACTATGGTGCGGTCTGTGTGAAACATTAATGCCCTTATTACACCCCGCACTGCACCTCGTATACTCCGAGCATCCAGTGCTGCTCGCCTGGTCCCTCCATCTCTGAAGGTACGAGGAAAACATTCATCTAGACTCTTCTCCGTCTTGGCCCCTCGGTGGTGGAATGAACTTCCCCTCGAGGTCAGAACAGCTCAGTCACTGAGCACCTTCAAACGACAGCTCAAGACCTTCCTCTTTAAAGAATATTTAGATTAAATTGTAATTTTCTTATTGTCGAACTTTGTGTACAGAATCTACAACAGAGTGAATTAAATAGATGTATTCATAGTTGGGGGTCCTAGTGAACCGGAATTGATCTCTTCATCGATGGTAACTTGAAAGCACGTTGTAAGTCGCTCTGGATAAGGGCGTCTGCCAAATGCCGTAAATGTAAATGTAAACATTATTTTAATACACAGTATTTTATTGTACTGATAATAAGCTAATCTTGAATATCTGATTATCTGATTTGGCCTCATTTATTCATACATACAGATGCAATATTAAAACCTGTTCTCAAATCCTGTTATCCCATCTCAATACCATAAATGCCGCTGTCACAGCAAGGCAAGGCAGGTGATCTGAAATTATGAAAAGACTTGACGATGAAGAAGGAAGCATTCGCACAACATCACGAAACTGGGGTTTAATCTGCGATGAACAGGACAGGGGAGACATCCGGTAACAGATGAACAGTAACATGTAACAATGAGCCGACAGTGAACAGACACAAACAGGGCAGCTTTATGCAATCGGACACAGGTGAACACGATCAGGAAAATGTACACAGGACAAACGCGTAACCCCTTCTGGAGCGGCTCATAACACCCGCAGTTCTGACCCAAAAGCAGACGAGACCAGGCTCTCTTGCTAGTCACAAGCTCCATGTTGTTTATTCACTTTGTTGCAAGATGAAGCTTTACAATGACCGCCTGCCACTGACTCTGCTTTCTGAATTACCCTTGCCTGCTCTTTGTCATGATCCAGTCCGAAAGGGGTTACTCCGGTCCTTCTTCTTCGTCTTCCTCATTACCTATTCTCATCATCTCTGTTCACCCGCCTCGTCATGCCAACATGGTTGTGACACTCTTGTTCTGCCACTGATCTTTCCTTTGTCCCTGACCATTCTTCTGCCACAGCCTCAGATGTTCTTCCCGATACCAACCAGCACTGCTTGAATGTTTTTCAGCCTGCCTCCATCAGCTACGACTATGCCACGGTAAAACCGAATACCATGTAAAATACCGTGTGCTTTCTCTTCCACTACGGAGCAAAACCCCGAACTGACCCACGCTCGCGACCGTGCCGGTTCCTGACCACCCTCACTTACTGCCAAACTGCTGCATCCCAAACACCCAGGTCCTGCTGCCACCAGCCCATCCACCTCTTCATCTGCTTCAGCCCGTTGCGCTCAATAATTGTTTTGATTAAAAAAGCTCTACTTTAACTCAAGTATGTCATCCACTACTGACGTTGGATGACTTAATCTCAGTTTTTATTAGCATTTGAATGTGCTTATTTGTAAATGCCACCTGTCCCTAAGGTAATTTAAGTGGAAAGTGGCACCACAGCAAAGAGACTAAGACTGAATGAAACTGTATTTCTGCCGGTTGCTATAAATAGTTTCTCAGGGGAGTAACCTTGAATCCTTGAAGTATTATAAATAAAGGAAGATACTCATGTACACAATAAATGTGATATGTAATATAGACTTATTTTTAAATCAGCTTTACCCAAGCTGATTAAATAATAATTATTAAGATAATCATAATAGTATATTTGTATTTCTAGATTTGTATTTCTAGATTCATATATTTGTATTAGGGTGGCCTAGCGGTTAAGGAAGTGGCCCCATAATCAGAAGGTTGCCGGTTTAAATCCCGAGCCACCAAGGTGCCACTGAGGTGCCACTGAGCAAAGCCCCATCCCCACACACTGCTCCCCAAGGGTGATGGTTAAAAGGAGAGGACACATTTCATTGTGTACATGGTGTGTTGTGCTGTGTATCACAATGATCACTTCACTTTCACGTATTTCTAGTTTTGTGACACCATATCTCCATGACCCTACTGACACCCACCTAGAAAACATTCTGCATTCCTTTAATACTTGACTTGTGCCTTAATAAACTTCAGCCAGCTCAGAAATAAGACTCTTCCTTTCTTCATCTGTCAACACAAAGGCTTATGGTTTGAGTGATGGCTAGTATTCAGAATGAATGCATTTTTTCTGTTTTCATTACAATATTCAGAGAAAACAGAGGGTCCCTCAGCTGATTAGCCTGTTGAGTGCACAAGACATAAGCCACAGGATCAGAGCCCTTACACTCTGTGCATCCCTTGATTTAAATCCAGAATGTAGACACGAGTGGCACAAAGTAACACCGGGGATAAAGGCATTGCGCCACGCCAGAGGAAGTGCTGCAAAAGCCTGTAAACAGGAGAGGAAGGGAAGAGCGTGAGAGGGAGAGAGGATTAAGTGAAGAAGAGAGGCTGTCCCCTGCTCCAGCTGTGGCTCTGGACTAAATGAGGACTGCAAAAGGTAGAACAGGAAATGGAGAAACATGTTGTTGTCACCCCATTTTTATTCAAACAGTATTTTAGTCGATTTTTAACATACCTAGACTTCATTTAACATATGACAATGAAGAATCCAATTACCGTGTCCAAATAAAACCATAATAACCTAGATAATAATTAAATAGAGAATTTGCCTCCAAATCATTGACTGATCTTGAATAAGGCCCAGAACATTTAAAAAGCAGTCCTGCCAACTTAAATAGTTGGGGGTATTACATTTGAATCAGATTTTATGGGTTTGGTATAGCTAGTACTTGTACTGTGGGGAACACTGAAGAAAATGTTTGCTTTGTTTGAGCCACAGTTGAACATTTTAACTTGTCTTTTCCCACACACATTGATTATTGAATAAATGAATGAATGACATTAAAGGGGTTTGTGTGTCTGTGAGTGTGCAAGACATTGCATTTAGAACAATAGCTTTAGACATTGTTCCTTCATTTATTCCACTAAGAGATATTTTTTTCATTCTTAGTATTTCTTTGTTGTAATCAGTTGTGATATATCAGAAAAATACATTGATAGAAAGTAACACTTTTGCTGGTCTACCACTATGTACCATCTACAACGCATACAAAATGCAGCAGCACGACTGATCTTCAACCTTCCCAAAAACACGTTCCCTCCACTGGCTCCCAGTAGCTGCACGCATCAGAATCAAAATACTGATGCTGGCCTACAAAGCCAAACATGGAGTAGCACCATCCTACCTCACAGCCCTTATTACACCTCGCACTGCACCTCGTTTACTCAGAGCCTCCAGTACTGCTCGCCTGGTCCCTCCATCACTAAAGGTACGAGGAAGACATTCATCTAGACTCTTCTCCGAATGAACTTCCCCTCGAGGTCAGAACAGCTCAGTCACTGACCACTTTCAAATGGCAGCTCAAGACCTTCCTCTTTAAAGAATATTTAGATTAGCTTGTAACTTTCTTATTGTCGAACTTGTGTACATAATCTACAACAGAGTGAATAAAAAGGTTGTATTCATAAATAATAAATAAAGTGAAGTGATTGTCACATGTGATACACAGCAGCACAGCACACGGTGCACACAGTGAAATTTGTCCTCTGCATTTAACCCATCACCCTGAGTGAGCAGTGGGCAGCCATGACCGGCGCCCGGGGAGCAGTGTGTGGGGACGGTGCTTTGCTCAGTGGCACCTCAGTGGTACCTTGGCGGATCGGGATTCGAACCGGCAACATTCTGATTACGGGGCCGCTTCCTTAACCGCTAGGCCACCACTGCCCCCTCATAGTTGGGGTCCTACTGAACCGGAATTGATCTCTTCATCGATGGTAACTTGAAAGAACGTTGTAAGTCACTCTGGATAAGGGCGTCTGCCAAATGCCGTAAATTCAGCTCACCACAACAGAAATACGGTTTGAATCTACTTGATATACATATTTGATATACATATTATACATATCTTAGTATTTGAAAACAAATTGTGCTCTGTACTAATTTGAAGACCAGTCATAGTTACACAAACAGTTTTTAATCTAAGAAACATGTGTCCAGTTATTTCACCACCTTTACTTCGTTGTTGCCATATACATGGCAAATCCCAATAAGTTAGGGATATTGTGAGAGACTTAGTGGATGTAATACATGCAGTGTTTGTTTCACTTCAGACATTTTTGGGATAGTGAGGCAATTGTATTGGGGTGATAGACACACCTCATTTTGTGTTTTCCATGTAATGGTCTCATTGTGTACAGGTGGGCCTTATACTGGGGCCAATACCAAGAGACAACCTTTCTCAACATGGCATTGATTTAAACATTCTGTGGGTATAAAAAGCTGGTATTGTCAGTAAGTCCATCATTGAAACAGCCATGAACATACGACGTCACTTTCAAGATCCAAGATTGGTTTATTGTACAACAGTATATACAGTGTACTGTGTATTGAAATAATGTTTTCCACATAGTGCAATCATAAAAGAATAATTTATATGTATATACACACTAAACTATACTGTACAATGAACAGGTCAAACAGGACATATCTGGACAACATCATGTAGGATGCTTGTAAGTGGATATATTGGATATTTCACTTGTCTTTACTATCTGCTGACAATCTCAACAGCAGATCCATCAATGTCCATTGGGGAGAGGACAGTCGGTTTCTTCCTGAAGTTGACATCCATCTCTTTGGTCTTGATGAGAGGTTGTTGCTCTGGCACCAATCCTCCATATGTTTTATCTCCTCTCTGTAGGAAGACTCATCGTTATTGGTGATGAACCCCTCTACTGTGGACCTGATATTGTGGTTCGAACTGTACTGTGCAGCACAGTCGTGTGTCAGCAGAGTGAACAGCTGTGGGCTGAGCACGCAACCCTGTGGGGAACCTGTGCTCAGTCTGAGGACCTTGGAGGAGTTATTTCCTATAGACACAGACTGAGGCCTGTCTGTTAGGAAGTCCAAGATCCAGCTTCAGTGTGGAGCGCTTATTCCCAGCAGGTCCAACTTCATTACAAGCATTGGAGGGATGACAGTATTGAATGCTGAGCTGAAGTCAATAAACAGCATTCTGGCGTAAGTGTCTTTTTTGTCGACGTGGGAGAGGGTTGTATGAAGAGCATACGAGATGGCATCATATGTGGAGCAGAGGGTCATCCTGATGTCTCCCGTAGAAAGACAGAGGACCTGGTTGTTGGAAAAGGGCGTTGTCATTTAATGAACGAGCAGCGTCACCTGGCCATTGGGTGCCTTTGGGTCAATCAGATGTTACTCGTGAAATTGGTGTGTCTAAAAGTGTCATCAGCAGACTTGCATCAAGACACAGAACTTCTGACAGACCCAGGAGTGGAGCACCACAAGTGACAGACCGCAATGATGACCAGTACCTAAGGACCTATGTACTCAGACATCGTTTTGCAACTGCCACAAAGCTGCAGGCCCAATTACGAGATGTGAGGGTACTAGTGTTTCCAGACAAACATTTAAAACCAACTCCACTGCTTTGGCTTGAATGCCAGACGACTGTTGAAGGTGACTCCACTGACACCAAGACACCGCTGTGAACATTTGCAGTGGGCACAAGACACCTGGACAATGCAGCAGTGGTCTACCGTCAGGTGTCGGGTAACCTTGCACAGAAATGATGGTCGTCAGCATTGCTGGAAGACAACATGAGCGATACACTGAGGTCAACATGGTCCCCAGGGTTTGTTTTGGTGGAGTATTCCACCAATTCCGTCAGCACACCACCAACTTTCAGTTCATGGATGATTCATCGTGGCAGAATTGTCACAGCTCGACGTCAGGAAGTTGGAGTGCCTTATATGGTCTGGCCATCAATGTCCCCTGACCTGAACCCCATAGAGCACATGTGGGACCAGTTGAAGCAGAGACTGAATTATCGTACCCAACCCCAACATGACCTGGCAGAACTTCGTGTAGAACTTGTGGAAGAGTGGAACGCATTGCCTCAGAACATAATCATGAGGCTAGTGAGGAGCAAGAGACGTTGCTGTCAAGCTGTCATTGCGACAAATGGTGGAAGCACCCACAACTGACATTGTCAATTTTTGTTATTTGGGTGTAATAAATATTAAACTAATGAAAATGGTGTTTGTTCTCATACATTATTAGTAATATCAAAGGGAACTTTTACATATTTCATTAAAAATAGGAAAAGCACTCATGTAAATAACAATATCAAATTATTGTGAGGATTGTACTTCATTGCAACCCTCAGAAACACAGTGAAGATAAGACACAGGGCAGGAACTCACCCAGACACAGGTTGTTAAAATATTACGTGAAGTTATTTAATAAGCACAACATAAGTAAACAAGCAAAAGTTCTCGAAAGATAATGCTGAAATAGAAGGGATGTTATGAGGCAGGGATCAGAGTTTTAGATTGCAGGAAAGGACAGATAGGGAAAAGACATGCCTTTTGAATGGCAAAGGCTGGTTTTGGCAGGTTATTATGGGGTTCAAATATGAGGCTGCTGTCAAAGCTGACTCCTAGATTTGGGATGTGCAAGGAGTGTTTTAATAAGAGACTTTGGGTCAATGATGAGCATATCACATTTGAGCTTGAAGTTGGCTTGCATCAATGTGGCATGGAGAGCAGTGCTGATGGATTTTGGTGATTCAGATCTGAATATCAATGGTGTAGCAGTGGTAGAGAAGTCCACAGTGGCCAATGATGTGACCAAGGGGAAGCATGTAAAAGATGAAAAGGATGGGCCCAAGCACTGAGCCTTGGGGCATCATTAGGCATGAGTTAAGCGAGAAAAAGGCACACACCACAAATAAACTACAGTAGAATGCAGCATGTGGTACAAGATGAAGGTTTTGCAATGAACTAAACATTTTGTGTGCATGTGACATGTGACAGAATTAAAACCCTTTTAATTATTTTAACTGAATAACACTGACTAAGGTCCAGAGGTGCCCACATTTCAGCCATTCATCATCAGACCATCCACAAATTCATAGGACATAGAGAATGACTGTCCCATCCTTATCCATTCTCACGCATCCTTATGCACACACACACAGACACTAACTCACATATGGTTTTCAAACTTAATTCCTAAAGGGCCACAGGCTTGAACAGTCCCTGTTCAAAGGAAAGTCATTCTGATGTTTACTCACTCACCGGTCCACTGAGGGACTGCAAATCAGAAAGGACCTGACTTCATCATTACCACATCACTGCATTCACTCTGTCAAAGCTCTTATTTGAATAAAAAGGAACTTGAGTGAAATCTTGACAGTGTGCTTGGGGAGTCCAATTCTTAAAGTATGCATAAATCTTTATAAAGATTTTTGTACACCACACACTGTGCTTACCTTTCTGCAATATAAGTTGATTTATAATATTGTAATATTATACTGCAGCAACTAACTGCAGGCCCACCTGTCTGTAAACCTGCACTGTACAGCTGGGATCAAAGGGAAAACTCATAAGTTGCTTCTCTTTTGATCATTTCAAGAAATCTTGGAAGCATTTTTAAGTTATATTTAGAACATGTTCTAACCAAAGATCTTATTGGCTCATTGTTTAAATTATTATACACCATTCCTTTGGCAGTAGATTAGTATAAGCACACATATAGAAAAAAATATATAATCAGTTCACTAGCTCATGTTGTCAAGCGGTGGCATTTAAATTTTTATGTATAGAAATGTCATTTATGATTATAAAAAATATTTGTAGTAGGTCAAATGTCATTCATGCCCACTGGTAAAGTGAAACACTTTATTTTTTCTTTTTTAATCAAATTGATCATTAAATGATCCGTAATTAAACGAGGAACTGGGGTGGCACTGTTGCTTCACAACTTCAAGTTCTGGCGTTTGCATGGTTTCCTTGTGCTGCTATCGGTTTCTTTAGGATTCTAAATCTAAATTTAAATGTCATGTTTAGGTTGTATTGATTTTACATTTAGTTAAAATTAAAAACTGAAAAAAGACAGAACGGTGTTTAATACTTCAGAAAAGAGTCCTGCAAGAACCACCATTACAAAAAAAACAATAATAATTTAAGGGAAGAATATCCCCTATGAGAGCCATTGAAGGGATCTTACAGGTCTGACAATATCCCCTCATGACTTTTAAGTGCTTAAAGGTTTTGATGCCAGAAATGAACACTAGCGTTTTAAAACAAAATACTTTATTTAATTTGTCCCCGAACACCAAGACAACACAAACACTCTTTATTTCTCTTTTTATTTTATATTTTAGTCAGTTAATTCCTGCTGTTGCAGATATTGAAAGGCCCAGGGATTGTCTGGTCCTGGTGGGTAATGAAGGATAAAACACAAAATGGATGTTTCCTCTGATGCAGATGGTTATGAAAGGAAGTCTTTTTTTTTCTCCTCACTGTATTTTTCTCCATATACGACACAGCCGGGGTGATTTGTAGTGCAGTGGATCTCTAGTGACAACATAATTTGTGCAACACTTAACTAAAATGTTGCATGCTTCACACAGCAAATTAAAATGTTTTTTTGGGGGGTGGATATAAATTGTTTATACAATTATACAAATTCTGCCATTACATTATGTCTTCTGACAGGTCAAGTGAATAACATTGTTACAATGGCATGTAGAAATAAGTGGGACATGAAAGTGATCCAACAATAGTCTCTTATAGTCTCTTCAAAACTATAGCTCTTGAAGTGAAAGTGAAGTGATTGCCATTATGAAACACTAAAGCACAGCACATGGTGACACAACGAAATGTGTCCTCTGCCTTTAACCATCACCCACGGTGAGCAGTGGGCAGCCATGACAGGCGCCCGGGAAGCAGTGTGTGGGATCGGTGGTCATTGGCAACCTTCTAATCACGGGGCCACTTCCTTACCCGCTAGGTCACTACTGCCCCTCTTGTGGGATGTTCCCAGTCTGGTCAGGATCTATCACAAGGTAGAGACATCACAGGACAAATCCTGATTGGTCTGTGGGATCTTTTTCAGAGTCAAATGTATAAAAGGTTTCTCTTGTGAGCTTGGGGGCTTTTCTCTTACCCCTCCATCGGGAGCTGGGGGGGTCTTTCTCTCTCCATGATGGCCAAGCTGACACTCTGCAGCTTAGTTTCTGGCTTTTTTCTCTCTTCCTCTATCACTCTTTTCTCTTTTATTTTGTTTTTTTTTCTGTAACATTGGTACCTTTTTACATACAATATTTACATGTAACTGCAATAGTAATCTACTGGTGTTAATAAATTAGAAAGTGTTCATCCTTTTAACCTCTATTGTGCCACGCCTCTCATGCCAGGTAACATCAGATGAATGTGTTTAATACAGTGCTGTACTTCTTTACATAGTGGTTTATAGAAAAACTTCCTTGCAGATTTTTTTCCAGGACCAGGTTTGAGAAACACTTCACTATACCTTCTACCTAAAATTATTGCTAACCAAGTGCACCCATTCATGGAAGCAGTATTCATTGACTGCAGTGCTCTCGGCAGAATACTATGACCACACAGCAAAACCTGTTTCAAAGATTGTTTGAGGAATACGGTGAAGTTCATGTGTTGGCTTGGCCTACAAACTCTTCAGATCTCAATCCAGTCAGACCATACCTTCAGACTGTGTTATTGTCACATGGGTAGTCCGGGGACGCACTTGCAGACACACTGTGGTCGGGGGAACAAGCCGTCGTACCGGGAGAGGACACAGTACGAGCTGGGGAGGAGGACCAGAGGTGCTTGGTCTGTGAGGGACAGACTTGCGGGGAATGAGGACAGGGAAGAAGCAGTGGACGCGCTGCTGCTCAGCGGGAAGTGAGTTCGGGATCTGTGGGAAGTACCGGGGCAGAGGAGAACCGGAAGACATCCGGGAGCGTGGACTGGACGGGAGGACATCTTGGGCGGCAGGAAGGTAGGGGAGCATGGAATCACGTCTTAACAGAAGGATCAGGCAGGCTCAAGGTCAGGGACAGGCAGAAGTCGTGGCCAGGAAGTTCAAGGCGGAGTTCCGTGGTGGTTTCAAAGGGGTCAGGCAATTCTCGGAAGTCGGGGGCAGGCGAAGGTCGTATTTCATGGGTCGAAATCTTGGAGGCGTAGGTAAGTGAGCAAGTGTCTCTGGTGAGGAATCTCATTCAAAGAGCGGGCCGTCTTTTATACTCACCGCCGCCTGCTTCCATTTCCTTATCCGGGTCGTTGTCTCCCTGGCTGGTCCGGCGCCCTCTGGCAGGCTGGAGGCATGTTGACCATGACAGTTATTACTGATAAGTGAACATATGATGAATGTGTACTGCTCAGCATAGTACATTTAATTACAGCGCGATTGCATCTTTGCTTTCAGTGTGTCTTTCACGTTTTATTTATTCTGTATAATATTTATTCCACACTTTACATGCTGGAGGGATACATTTTACACCTTGGCAGAAACCTGTAGACTTTCTACTCTCTCCCTGTGTACAGTACAGCACCCCCCAAGCCAGGCCCACTGCTGCTATGTGCTACTTGAAATTCTAGTAGTTTTAAAAGCAGTGTTGTCTGCCTAGGGACTTTTGTGGGACTTTGTTTATACTGTCCTATTTTTAATGCCTTAAGACTGTGAAAAGCCTGGCTCCCCAGTTTGGACATGCCACTCACTGTGGTCCATGCCAGTATGTGTGCATGTATGTGTGTGTGTGTGTGTGTGTGCAAAGTGTGAAGGTCGACGAGGGGCAGTGCAGGAGAGGTGCGTGCAAGTGTGTTCTTATTTTCTCCCGTGGCAGGTGAGAGGGATTACACTCAGTGGTAGAGACAGGCTCACAGGGGCCAAACTTGATGGATGCTGTTTGAACTGGAGAGAGGGACCTTCTTTTTATTCCAGTAAGCATTTTCTGTCTGGACGCTCTGAGCTATGCAACCTGACGGCCTTGGTCCTGCATTGTAACATTCACTGTCATTGTTTTTGTGTTGTTCCCATTCCTTCATTTTCTCTCTTTCAGAATATTACTGAAAATGCATGAAACAGGTAATATGGAAAGTTGAATTTTATAATGAATTCACAGAAAAAAATGTCATATACAGTATACACCAGAGCAGTATACAGTACTTTTTAAGAAAAGAGGAAAAACAAACAAATAAAATTATCCACATACTGTATGTTCCCTGGCCAGTATTGTACACTTTAAACATATTTGCTAATTTAACATGATCATATATATACACACATAACAGAGGTTCATGATGTATAAATTGCTCACTGCAGTCGTATGGAGATTGAGCAAACAGATTTCAGCAAACAAAAAGAATATATCAGCCACACACTTCAATATTGCCGAGCTAAAAATAGTCATGTGCATTCTTGTAGCTAATTAAGCTTTGATTGTAAGAATTATGTTTCACTAAAACAATTAGTTATTGTGTTTTGAAATTTATAATGATTAGAGTCAATATTTTTGCACTTTAGGACTTTTTAAAAAGGCAAGTAAGGAACAGTCTACATTAAGTAACTTATCGCATTCTCCAAGAAATTCATTTTTTGTTTATCTTACTGTATTATTATGATTAACATTAAATAAGGATATATAATCCATGACATAAAGCACAGTACAGGTATTTGTAGTAATCTCATTATGCATGTGGAACAGGTTGCAAAAAAAAAACACTTTACATGGTGAAAAAGAAAGCATCTTTAACTGCATGTTATTCAGTTCCGGTGTAACCTTCCAAATTCCCTCAAGAAACCATCTCAGGGATATACATTTCAAACTCTAATTATAAAACCAGACTTTCAGTCAGAGCACAAACGAAAATTAATCAAGTCCTGTCATTGTGAAGAAGGTAGGGTTTGCTGTTTGCGTCCACAGTACACTGAATGGGCCACTCGATCTGTCTTCACAGTGAAATGCCTGATTATGTATGTGCCATCATTCATCGCTTCAAGTGGGTTAAAGGCAAATTAAATTAGTCAGTAAGTTTTGGTAGTCCAAGTTACAACTAATTCAATTTAAAAAAATTTAAAAAGCCGCAGCGGGTCTGTCCGAACCGCCAAGAGAGCAGTGTTTGCCCAAACCAGTCTAATATAAAAAAGTCTAACAGTTTCATCCATTGAAGGTGTTGTCTGGACTTGAATATAAAATTAAACTCAAGCTTAAAGAGACTTTAACACAAATATTACATTCTTCTTTTTTGCAAGAAATGCACTGATTTCAAATATAAACGAGGGACCCACATCCTGATGGTATGGGAGGTGGAAACTGTCAAGTACATTTACTCTCAAAAGTGTCACTGGAAACACATCAGTCAAGCCATGATTACATAAGCAGTCACACATTCAAGTGTCTTCAGTGCATTAATTCAGTATACTATTACTGACACTGGTTGGGCCCACCTGCATTAAGCTGCCAGTCTGTACTGATACAGTACATGTGCCTGAAATGGTGTCTAAATTCCTCTTATAAGCTATATATACGTTTTTCTGACAGATTGTGGTTATGCAATATAACACATTACAAAACAACTGTTGCCATGTAGATGTAGTTAATTAGTGGGCCATACATGCTAAATATTTTTGGGTGGTGAATAACAGTGACACTGATGCGACTAAATATTCCTGCTGCTATGTTGGATCCCCTTACCAGCATCCCACTACCACGCGAAACTGTGTAGCGAATTGGACCTCACCTAATTCACAACAGGTCAGCAGCAGATCTGATTAATGAGGTGGTGGGTGGCTACATGTGGGCTACAGCCTGTAACTGTATACCTAGTGTCAAGTGTAGGTGTTTTTATAATGAAGTGTAACATATTAGAGTGCAGGAAGGAACAGTGGACTGGCTTCAATCAACTAAGAAGCAAAAAGAAAAGAAAAACATTCAATTCTAAAAAATTGACAGTTGTTCAATTGTTATCAGGTTGTGGGTTCAGCTCTTTAATAATGACCAACTGTTTCACTATCAACACACTGCACATTTTTGGTATTCACTGCTAATATGTCAATCCCTAAAACATTTGAAAAAGAAATGCAGAAGAAAATTTAATCCAGCATACATCATGTTCTCTATCATTAAATCCATCTAGTAAACCCACTACACTGTTTCTTTAAGTGTGACATCTTTAAGTGTGTGTTCTGTGTCTGTATATGGTCTGGAATGCTGTATGGTCAATATGCATAATTCATCAGCAACACACAGAGCTGCTAGAACTTGCATCAAGCTCTATTGAGTCGTTTTTGTACCACAATTGAAAGTATAGTGATGGGAACATCTGAAACCTTTGGTTTTACACAGCACTGTGGCACTGAAAGCAAAGAACTGCTCACATTCAAAGTCAGGGGTTTCAAATCTCATCTGCAAAAGGCCAGATTGTCTGCATGTTTTCAGGATAACCTGTTGTTCAGGGAAGACTTTCTTTTTTTGGGGCTTCCCATAAGAGAAGTTAATAAAGTATTTTTATTATGTCCTTGCAATACTTACCTGGATTTTCAACACCAAAACATATATTTAGTTTCTCCACCAAAGACAGAGCACATTCTAACAAGGGCTACATAGAATTCTTTTTGGTAAAGATTTTGTGTGACTACAAAGGAAAGAAAACACCAAACCTATTGATCGGATTGACTAGCTAGTTCATAAGAGGAGCGTGATCAAAGGCTGATGAAAATCTAAAGTTGGTTGCTTATATTCTTCGAGTTGAAGAAAAAGTGGAATGGCACAACTGCTTTACAGCACCATATTTATGCAATCGCCACATCTGTTATGTGGAAGCAAGAAGTGTGAAAAGTTCCCATAAGTCATTTATTAATGGAATTACAGTGAAATCTTGCATGGATAGGACTACACACAAAAGACACATTCTGAGAATGTGGAAAGTCATAAAAAAAGCATGACAAATTGTGGTGCCCCTCGATACACGATAAGAGAGATAAGAGTTGAGGTCACTGTGATGCATTGAACTGTCTCTGCCATTACAGACAAGACTCTTCAGAGAGGTTTGGCGTGATCTTCTCGGGGATTCATCATCTCTGCATTTGGCCTCAGCGTCTGTGGGAGATAAAAACGAGCTGATGATAATAACAGCGGATGTCGGGAGAGCATCCTTTTGGCAAAGCCCCGTTGAGCCCTCTTGAAACCAGCCTGCTTTTCATCTAGTCCACTTTGTCATGGCATTTCATTTGCGTCAGTTATCATGTAAATGATTGGGGCGAGGGGGAGGGCTACTGTACAGTATGCCTCTTTTGATGAAGAAGCCCAAAGACAAGTTACATTAGTCTGTGTGCTATTAATTACCTGGGGAGTCAAATGTTAAATATTCACTGGTTCTTCAATTTCAAATGCATCCTTCATAGAATATAGAGGAAATCAAACAGGCAGTGCTTTTAAGTTAAGAATCTGATCTGGAGTAAAAAAGATGTGTAATTCTGCCAACTTTAGCCACATGTGCTTCTTGAATCTAAATCGCACTTTACAACGGCCACGTGGATTAACATCATATTTTTCTTACACTTCCAAATGTGTACACTTGTATTGTGTGTGTGTGTGTGTGTGTGTTTTTTTTGTAGTAAAAACACTAAACAGAGTGGTTTAGTGACAGTAATATAAAACAATTATTTTAATGGTACTTTTAGAAGTACGTCCTGTTCTTTCTGAATAGGAAGACAGAGTTCACTTGCTGCCGACCTCTTTCATTTTCCCCCTTTTTTTCCGCTCAGAAGTATTTGGTTAAAGGGCATGCAGGTTGCTAGGAGTCACATTTCCCATCTACCTGCTCTTCATGCTGCTCTCACCTGAAAGCCTTGCTCCTGATAAAACCATTATCAAGCTCTCCAGATTAGATAGAGATCACAACTTTAATTGCCACATTGATTGGAATGAATCGTGATGCTCTGATGTAAAGTGCAGAGCTGCTGCTTGTTACACCCCTGTGAGCCATTTATAGAACAAAGTGGGTGTCATTGTACAACACGGTTGTGAAACAGGTTCATTTAAGGTTGAATTGCATCTTGTGTCTGAAGGAAAAGATTTTATATGGTGTATACTGTATATAGATCTGTATTATCCTGTATAACAATTATATTTTTCTATTTGAATTTGTCACGATGGCTGGACATGGCGAGGAAGAAGGATGCAAACGCACAACATCACGGTTTAGTACTTGGTAGACAGGACAAGGGGACCGTCAACAAACAATGACCCGACGGCGAACAGACGTGACGGGGGAGCTTTATACAATCATAGACAGGTGAACACGATCAGGAAACATAATAACACAGAACCAATATTAAACTCCGGTCCGAATTCCGGACCCTGAGTTGCCCCTGCCGGACCGGATCATGGCATAATTCAATGTTGCATTTATGTTTTTCATTTACCCAATATTTAAATGTTTATTCCTCTGCTCTTGTACCAGGATCAGTTTTCTTTTGCAATACCTCTATAATGACAACTCGATGTAATTGGTTCTACTGTCTAGACACCAGACTTCTGTGTCTTGTATATGTCCAGATGTCCTGTGGTGTACACTGTTTTTGTTTGTCTAACAAGCTTCTGGATACCTAACGTTGGCTTTGTAATGAATAAATTATCTTTCTGTCTATCTATATGTGTAAAAAAAATAAGTTTAATTTCCAACAGATAATTAGTGACACACCACCCACTATACTTTTTAGTGCCACACTAGATGTTCTTGTATGAGAAAATCTGCATCAATGCCTGCCAACATCTCTGTTTAATGTTAATCTTAATGATTAACCATTTTTTTAACCATATGCCTAATCCACTTTCAATCAGCTTTTTTTTCCCCGTGGCGATATTTATACACAATGGCAGTAGCCGAAAACAGTGGCATACCGTACCAAATCTCATCAAGCCCTCGCCTTGTACACTGTTCATGTTCAACGAGACAGACAGATCCTCCCCAGAGGCGACTAATCAAATAAACTGGCATCCAGTATGAAGATGATACACATATTCCTTCTATTTAATAAGCGTCAGCAGAGTTGAGATAGCACGGGCGGCATTTAACACCGCGCCAGACAAACAGAATCACTTACCTCAGATAAGATGGTCAACACTGTTTTGTTTCTCGCGTTTCTCCCTGTTTTTTTCTGAAGGACAAAAATCGCTGGGTGCCATCCAAACAAATCCGGACTGTCAGAGATAATTTAAATGAGATAAATAACGTCACATTTGCAGACTCTGCCATGTGGCCCTTTGCTAATTTGTCTTTTGCCCTGCACCATGCAGATAACAAAGTGCTGCAGGCCGCTTAAAATGTATTAGTCGAGCTACAGACTGGCGGCTCGGTGCTTGCAGCTCACACAGCATTGTTTGCTGATTTACCTGACGGACGCCATCAATAACATGATCGTGGACTGTCAAGCACCAGCAAAAGCAATACCCTATTTTATCAAAGCGTAAGCAAGAGACAGTGAGCACACTCCACGGGTGTCTGATTTAAATACGGGAGATGTATAGCCATGCTATATATTTGATTAAATCCATAGGGCCCAGTGTTTCCCATTTGTGCTTAAGTGCTTATTTGTGCACAACCATGCACTTTTGAGTTGCGTGTTTTCTCATCTCATTGGCATGATTAAGATGACGCCATGTAATAACAAAAATTTTAATGGGTTAAAGAATCTAGTCAAAATAACGCAAAAACAATGTCAAACATTGAATTGTTAGAAAAATGACACAGATGGGAGGACCTAAACACAGATTATTTCTACCAGATTATTTCCACCTAATAAGCAGGATGAAGCAAACATATAGGATTTATAGGAACAGAGAAGGGAAAGTCACTCACAAGGGATTCACATTCCACACACCACCCAAACATAAAATGAACACCACATACAAGACAGGGAGTCACATAGACTCCTCCCAGGACCAAGACCCAGACTTAGACTAAGACTAACTCAAGCGAGTGGCTGTGCTGCATTTAATTCCAGAACCTGGTGCACTGGTGCAGACATGTTTTGTAGCATAGGGCTACAGATTAAAATAAATCCACGGGGCGTGGCCTACACTCAGGGAAAAAAGTACTGGACATGCCCCATGCAGCATGTACTTCACCTTTTCCAACCTCTACACTATTTTAGGTCCAAAATGGTCTTGAATACTACCATCACATGTTGTATCGAATTATGCTAGCAAGGTTTAAAGATGATGCAATGATTAACAGACAGGTTCGATGTCAGGGCTGTCTAAGCCTTATCAGGGCTCTTAGTTTGTATACTTGATATTCTATAGAAATCGAACGAGAATTGCTGGTGTCTTCCCATTGTAAGTCGCTTTGGATAAAAGCGTCTGCCAAATAAAGTAAAGTAAAGTAAGTAAAGGGCTGGTGACTTGTCACTCCTACGACTTCCCTAAATACACTATTTTAAAATGGGCAGGTTTATTGCAGTTAGTCATATGACATCAAGAATTAATTCTTGGTTCTTTACTCTTAAAAGTGTGTATATGTCTAGCCTAAAAAATTACTAAAAAGTCTATTTGTTGTATATGATTTTGTCAGGAACACATGGATGGGGAAAAGGGGGGATCAAATGCATAACTCACAAACAGACAAATTTATTAAATAATAAACAAAGCATAGAGGCCCTCATATGAACACAAATGTAAAAGACGAATGATGGAATAAGGACAGGACACAGCAGGGATACATTTATACAAATTATCATAGATGAAAACAAATAAAGGCAAACCGCGGGTTCACAAGGCAAAGTAAACACAAAACTCCGGTCTGTAAAACCTGGAAATCTTTTCAGGATACTAACAATGCAATATTTAGTACCATGTTCCATAAAACATCACACAGCCCTCCATTGTGATTTTTTGCCAACTAAAGTGCGCAAAGTGTAACACACCCACAGGGCGTGTGGCATTTAAGGGAGAGTGTAACGCCGAACAGCATAACACAAAGTCTTTGTACACATTAATGCAGCAGCATTAATGAAAGAGGATGTGTGGTGGCGCCTACCACATGTCGGCAGCATTGAGGGCACTGCTTGTCCCCTCTGGGGACTCTTGAGGGAGCTAGCCCCGGCACTTGTTGTAATAAAGTAAAAACTGGCATTTAAGTGGTAAATTGTGACAATTTGTAGTCAACAGCATAATCACCAAAAAGTCATAGTTCTCTTGTTTATTTCTTTTGGTGATTCCTGAAATCTTGTTATAACCGATTAAATCATGCCCTCTTTCAAAGTTGTGAATATCGTATGAGGGGAACATACATTTTTTTTTTTATTATATACATAATCCTGTTTGTAACTCAACAGAAAAGTTAACTTCTTACATAAGGTTTATTCTTACATTGAAAATAACTGATCAAGCTTTTTCCAATTTTTCCTGAAATTTGTGTGAAACATATATCCTTTCATATGGTCAATTAGACGTAATGACCTAATGTGCTAGATAACAAGTGTCATTCTGTCATTGTCCTAGTTCAAAAAAGTAAAGTGAATCATCGACTAACATTTTGATGATTATACACATGGCAGAAATTGAGTGTTATAAAATGTAATCCAACCACATTATCTTCAAACCCTAAGATTAGATTCTTCAAGTGCATTTGCTTAAAAAAATGATTCGTAGTTTACTTTGATGTAGGGAAACAGTAGTGAAGCCAACAAGCTGAGTTATACCATCATAGCTGATCCTTAAGTGTGTACCTGATAATGTTAGTTGAAGTTAGTTGAAGTTTTTATTGAGATCAACGTGTGGTGTATGAATGCAAGTATGAATAAAACATACCTCCCTTTCCTCTTTTATGTTGTTTGTAATAGCTTTAAGTACTTGTATGCTCTTAAATTCCAAAAAGACATTTCTGCATTCTGCATTTACACCTTCCGGAGTTTGTGTTTTTATTTTCCCAGGTATCCACTTCCCATCGTATCGTATCCGCGTTGCCCTTGACCCCTAGAAGGGAACGTGACAAGGATACAACACATGAATTGCAAACTTAATATTTATTTATAAAATATGTATATGTTTTTATTTTTTATTTTTATATGCAATGCATGTCCTTACTACATTAATATATAGAAAAATTAAGCAAGAGGGACCTCATTCATACATATACACACACATAATCAAGTACTAAGGGCACATGATATACCTCATTGCACTGAAAATTCTTGTTGGCGTCCTGTTTTATTTGGTATTAAGAAACATTATTTAACTGAGCAGCTAAACTATAGTGAAAAGAATGTAAATGAATGCGGATTTTGCTCAGCATGCACATCATGCTTGGATTAAGCATTTGCCATTGTTTCACCTTAATATGTTGCTAATCCTTTTTTTTTTAAAATATGGAGACTCCTTTCATAAAATACTTACTGGCTCCATGCCTCATAAAACTATCAAATTTCCACAGCAGTTCCCAGAAGAGGAAGGAAATTGCTGAATTTCTGCTCCCTCTCCCTTTTTGTTATTTTCCATAATGGTCGTGCATGAAATATGCAGGCTCTGCTTCAGTTTTGCCGTGTTCACTGTACCCTAAGCTAACCCTAAACTACATGCTTTTGGACTATTGGTCTGTTTTTTTGGACTAAAGTCTATTTTACATTTTTCAGTATTGTACCATGAATGGTTGGAGAGTTAAATGTGCAATTTATATTGCACCACTTCATGCAGCTCAAACATCCGAATTAAATTTGGGGAAAAAAACTGGAGAAATCTGGATTAGAATGCAGGTGTAAACATAAATTCAAACGGCTACTCCTCTGGATGTGTGTACAATTTGTAATAGTTTTTTCACATCATTTGCTAATGTGTATAATACGTACCATTTCTACTTAACCATCCAATGATACGCTTGACTGCTAAGAGTTAAATGCATCTGGCATTAAATATAACATTGATAGTCTCATAGTTTTTGGGGGGAACATCCCTTCTGAAACATTTATTGTTCAATCCCCAGATAAAGTTTGTAACCAGAAAAACTGAAAAAACATGAATACAGTGGGGGTCTCAGCAGCAGCTAAGGCACCCTTTGACCAAGCAGAACCAAGCTGTGTAGCACCCAGGCTTTAGAGAACACCTCCCAACAGACCACCAGTGTCGGTGTGTGTGTGTGTGTGTGTGTGTGTTTGCACTCCAATTTTAAAACCAGCTGTGTTGCTGCTGCCTGAAGCCAAGAGGACGTGTCTCCTCTATATCCTGTCTCTAGTTTACACATTATTACTGCTGTTTGTCCAGTGATCCGTGCTGCTTGTTTTCCCCTCCCTTTGGGCTCTGCACCCTCGTGTGTCCAGTTCCAACCCTGCAGTGTCCTCCACTGGATGACTGGTCATTATGGCAGAAGCCAGTTTGCCCATGCATGACCTGCCTTCACGCTCTCCCTTAGTAATTGCTGTCACTATGCGCTGGGCACTGGAGGAATGGGACCCACACCACTCTCAACCCACACGAAACATAAACCTCAGGCCGGATGTAGGATCCGAGCAGCATTGATATTAATTAAAAAAGAGAGGAGCGCAGAGTAATCGTTGCTGCTGTGCTGGAGTACGAAGGCCTTCAAACTTGACTTTTTCATTTTTAAAATAAAGTCTAAGGTGTAAAATACAGATCAAAACTTCTCTCACACCGCATCAACTCCAGCACCCATCTTTCACAGTAATTCATTAAGCCACTCAATAGAATCCTTGGATTGGCTGCACTCATTGGGGCAGTGGTGGCCTAGCAGCTCGGAAAGTGGAATCATACAACATCATGAATCACAAAGTATTCTGCTTACATTTACACCTTTACTACCAGTGGTTAATCCAGGGGGACACAATGATAATAAGTGAACTAGAAGAAAATTGCTTACGTTGAAACATGCTAGCTTCAGGTCAGCAAGCCCCTGCGTTCACAAACATGAATGTCAGGATGTAACCTAAAACAATTAGCTCAGTAACTTTTTTTTTTTATTTCTGTCAAGTCATGTTCAGCAACGTGATGCCCAGCTAGACACTGCAAATACTGATAGGACGTCACTCCAGAAAAATGGAAGGTGCTCCTCGCACGTGTTCCACTTGGTAAAGTTAGCATCTGGCAGAGGTTAAAAGTTCAGAATCATATAGAGAAAGGGGAGAAAGTACTCACCGGCGCAGAGTGATTTATGAGTGCCAGGCACTAGCTTTTAGCTTAAGCGGACTTTTCAAAGCCATAATTAATACTCAGGAAAGTGTTTCTCTCTCTCAACCTTGATATCCTATAAAAAAAAAACACTGCATTTTAATACACTTCAAACATTGCGAAATTTGCAAATGAATTGGATTTCTGCAGGATGAATAGAAAGTTTACTCTGCAATCTATTTGCTTGTGTTGTGTTAAATGAGTCTCTTTGTTTTTTGCCATTGATTTTTTTCTTAAATGTACCATTGGGCATATTGCCAGTCAGCACAGACTATAGGGGATGTAGGGTTCAGGATTAGGGCTCCCCCAAGGTGGGCAACAAATCACTTGCTGTATGTTTACTTCTCTTGTCGTCATGCAGAACTAAGGATTATCATCTGGCCCCAGCAGAACAAGGACTGGAGTCTTTAGATGCGAGGCTCTGTATTCCATATTCAGCATCTCATTCGTAAACTGCTCCAGTCTAAGAGAGCTCTAATCAAGATGCCACATCTTAATTGCCTGGTAAGTGAGTACTACAGCTGTATGAAGCATAGTTTGTTCTGGTTTTAAAGATATGATTTTCAGCGGAAAAAGGTGCAAGCCTACACCTCATGTGAATAATAAATATTACCATTTACATAGAAACCAAGCTCACATTGCAATTGCGAGTGATCCATAAACAAAGCCAGCCCTGACCTCCCCGTGGGTCCGAAACAAAATTCTGCCCGGGGAGCCTCCTGACCCTGTGAGTCATGTAAACTATTTGCTATCGCCTCAGAGCCAAGCCCAACACGCCCGTTTTCCCTGTCCAGTACCCCCTCCTTTAGAGCAGCTTGCTAAGTCTAAGAATAAGAACCCCTATAAAGAACAAAATGAACTATATACAAACAATATTGAATAGAATGTTCTGCAGGAAATATATGAAGGGACTGGAAAGCAAGCAGAACACAGGCAGATCAAGGGATTCTCTGCCCAACTAGGTTAACAAGACAGCCTGACTAAAGAAAGATGCACTGGAAGCCAGCAACATATTGTTTTTTTGCTGACATCAAAGTTGTAAAGTTGACAACACAAGATTTATTTCTTGCTGTTCCTGTTATTGTGACCAGAAGGACAGCACCACTTCCTTTTCTTATAAAAACTGTTAGCATACTTTGGCATGAAGAGCAGATGGGCCCTTGAATAATGTGACTGTATAGGGCTGCACATACAATATCAACATCTTGACAATGTACAATAGAAGGGTTCATAAGCATCTAATGCCCTCGAAATGCCCCCAAAAATCCTACCAACAAGTACTGGCAGGACATTCAAAGAATTCAGAACAAGATTTGTAAGATGGCTGTGTTGCTTCTTACATTAGCATAAGATGTCCAGCATCTTTGCCACCAGCAATGCCACCAGAATGAAAAGGACAAATAAAAATGCTGTACATGAACAAAAACTGCATTGTAAGTCCAAGAATTGTGAAGAATCCATTTCTTTTAAAAATGTTTTTAAAATATTCTTTTTACCAGATGCAAGAAAATTTGTTTTTCTGTTACAAATGGTTGTTGCAGTCTGTCCTCTATAAGGACAATCTGGCTGTTGCCAAGCAACATCATTCAGTCAGCAACCAGGTAAACACTAGATGTTTCTGACTCAGCTAGAACATTAAAACCATATTATAGGTCCCCTTTGTGTCAACAAAAGGCAATGACTACAAAAGGTCTCTTAAGGTGTCCTGTTGAATTTCAGTCCACCTGAGGATGTTGTTCCTTGTGCGATAGGGCCTGCATAAATCAGACAACCAATCAGATTGATATCTGGAGATTTTTATGATGTTCTTCATTTCCTACCTGAACTATTTTTCCAGTGAGGTAGAGTGCATTATCCTTATGAAAAAGTCCACCAGCTCTGATAGAAATTTGATTCATCTCACCAGGCCATCTTTTTCCAGGGTTCCATGGTCTAGTTCTAACACTCGTATGTCCATTGTTGGCAATGAACAGATGTCAGCAACGCTCAGCCCCATATCCTGCCAAATATGAGGTACTGTGTGTTCTAATGCATTCATATCATATCCAGCTTATTTTTGTCAAAGCAGCTCTTCTATGGTGTTAATGCCCATGCACTTCAATTAGCCAGTTCACTGTTGGTACTAACTGAAGGTGTTCAGGACTGTTTACAAAATGCTATAAATCATATTACAACACACATTCAGCATAATCAGCAAACAGCTATTAGTGCACTAGATTTTTGTTTAAGCAGAAATCACTGCTGCAGCAAAAATATGGAAAGAGGCCTGACTACACTCAACACTGACCATTGTGTAAATGTACAGTTTCCAAAACCAACCAACATCACTGGTCTTAACTCGTGCTGGTACCCGGCTGTCACAAATCTCTCACTCAGAAATCATTCATCTTCACCCATTACACCCTGCCTGCACTCCTTTCTTCACCAGTCTCCAACTTTCACTCTGAACTAAAATAGCTCAAAATTACAGGCAGAGCATGTACATATACATTCTTTGCACCTTTTATGTAACTGTATGAAAATAAAGTTCACTTGACTGAATATGACGGATCTGTTGAGCCCAAGTATATGAACTCCTCCACCTTCCCCAGCTCTGCATCGAGCAATCTCCATGTAAACATCACAGTGCCTGTGAATACCAGGAGTAAATGCAGCCCTTGCATGCATGTGTCTCATCTTATTTGTTTTTTCAGACCTGTCAGTAACACAGATACACACATGAAAGTGTGGATGTGTATCTGTGCTGTGCTTTTTTATTATTATAGTATTTATATATTTTTATTTAACTTAAAATCACGACAGACATGACTGGGGACAGAGAAAAATGAGAGCGAAAAAAAGATGTTGGGGAAAACATATAGAGGAGGGAAGAAAAAAAGGGAGGTAGTTGAATTTGGAGAAGGAGGAGGATAGAGAACGAAACGACAATCTGCTTTGGGTACCTGCTTAAAGAGCAGAAAAACCACAGCAACAACCAACATCTGTATAAGTCACAGCAAATAATGAACATTAAATGTCATTTAACAGCAGACAGTACTAATAATACAAGACATGTTCAGCCAGTCCAGACAGTGTGTGTCTGTGAGTACATGTTAACGTACCTGTGTGAGCCCTCGCATCTGTCTCATTATTGCCAAGGTAAATCTACGGCTTGTGCTCCACTGTGATTGGAGAGAAGGCATCCAACATGTACATTCCACCATCCATTGTGTAATAAGGCTGTAAAAAAGTATGTGAAGAGAATTGCACAGTTAAAACTTTCCAGATGCACCTCGCATTTATTTTTTGAACAGTGTCTATTAAATCAAAAGGAAAACAAAAAAAAAGACATCCTAGATCTGAATGAATGAAATATTCTTATCAAATATTTAGCTCTTTACCTAGTTGATTGTGCTGACAACAAATCACACACAAAAATTACATCAATGCAAATCAAATGTATCAACCCATGGAGGTGTGGATTTGGAGTCACACTTAAAATTAAAGTGGAAAAACACACTACAGGCTGATCAAACTTAGATTTAATGTCCTTAAAACAAGGTTAAAACAAGGCTCAGTAGTGTGTGTGGCCTCCACGTGCCTGTATGTCCTCCCTACAACGCCTGGCCATGCTCCTGATAAGGAGGCAGATCTTATCTGAAGGATCTCCTCTCAGACCTGGACTAAAGCATCCACCAGCTCCTGGACAGTCTGTGGTGCAACGTGGCATTGGTGGATGGAGTGAGGCATGATGTCCCAGATGTGGGCAATTGGATTCAGGTCTGGGGAACGGGCGGGTCAGTCCATGGAATCAATGCGAACTTTCCAGCGGGGCGTGCCGGAGACTGACTGAGTGACGGTGCCTGCGGACGGCGGACAGGATGCCGGTCCCCCACGGACGAGCCGTGCTTTGGCCCGGGCCTGACGCCGCTGGTGCAGGACAGCCGCCACTCGTCCTTATGGACTTCCTCCCCCCTTTCATGGACCATTTTGTGGGGCACTCCCAGTGGTAGTGCCTTTGAGGGGGGAGTACTGTCATGATCCGGACCGGCAGGGGTTACTCCGGATCCGGAGTTCGGACCGGAGTTTCATGTTCGTCCTGTGTAATGTTCCCTGATCGTGTTCACCTGGTGTATATTTATATAATTGTATAAAATTATCCTGTTCGTGTCTGTTCGCCGTCGGATCATTGTGCGTGTTCGTGTTCCCCTGTCTCGTGTGTAGTCTGTATTAAACCCCTGTCCTGTGAAATCGTGCGAATGCGTCCCCCTTCATCGCCATGTCCAGCCCACCCGTGACACACCCTCATGGAGCCTGTTTCTGACCATTTGAGCAGACACATGCACAGATGCACTGTTGGTCACATATTTTGTAGGGTTCTGGCAGCGCTCCTCCTGTTCCTTCTTGTACTAAGGTGGAGGTAGCGGTCCTGCTGCTGGGTTGTTGCCCTCCTCCTCCACGTCTCCTGATGTACTGGCCTGTCTTCCGGTAGTGCCTGCATGCTCTGCCACAGCTCGCATTGATGTACAATCCTGGATGAGCTGCACTACCTGAGCCCCTTGTGTGGGTTGTAGACTCCATCTCATTCTACCACCAGAGTGAGAGCACCACCAGCATTCAAAAGTGACCAAAACATCAGCCAGAAAGTGTAAGATTGGAAATTCCAGGTCCATGGCATTTTGGGCTTTTGTCTTTCGTTAAGGACCCCCGTCTGTATCTGTGTCAAGCAGGACTTAGGGTTAGGTGTCTTGCTCAGGGATAGTAAGTGGGATTTGAACCGGAGTCTTCTTGTTCATAGTTACCCACAATGCTACTACCACCCTTATACTCAACTTAACTTCCTCTATCCCTTTCTCCTTTTTATTTTGGTACCTTTTTTACATACAATATTTACATGTACCTGTAATAGTAATCTACTGGTGTTAATAAATTAGAAACTGTTCATTCTTATAACCTCTAATGTGCCATGCCTATTTCATGCCAGGTAACATTAGATTGATTGTGTTTAAAACAGTTCTTGTGTGATACATATTTACGAAAGCATAGGAACTCTGCTCTGTGGTCACCACCTGCAGAACCACTGGGGATGTCTTGCTAATTGCCTATAATTTCCACTTGTTGTCTATTCCATTTGCACAACAGCATGTGAAATTGATTGTCTATCAGTGTTGCTTCCTAAGTGGACAGTTTGATTTCACAGAAGTGTGATTGACTTTATCATTTAGTTCTTAAATCATTTAGTTCTTCTGAAAAAAAAAGAATTCACCCTATGTTTTTTTCATCATAAGTAATAGCACAATTTTTCAATAATAATGACATGGTGGCCTAGCGGTTAAGGAAGCGGCCCCGTATTCAGAAGGTTGTCAGTTCGAATCCTGATCCGCCAAGGTGCCGCTGAGGTGCCACTGAGTAAAGAACCGTCCCCACAAACTGCTCCCAGGGCGCCTGTCATGGCTGCCCACTGCTCACTCAGGGTGATGGGATAAATGCAGAGGACAAATTTCACTGTGTGCACCGTGTGCTGTGCTGCTGTGTATCACATGTGACAATCACTTCACTTTAATTTGTCCTATAAATAGGGGTAGCCCTGTGAGCTTTGCTATTCTTCACTTTGGTATATTGCTTATTATAGAGCTGAAACATAGAGAATTATTTTGATTCTTCATCTCACATTAATATGGTACAACATATCCAGACCCCAGGTAATTCAGAAAGCCATTATTAATGTATTTTAAACATATGAGCCTAGTATCATAGTTAGATTGCCATTGCCTCCTTCTTCAAGTTACAGATTTACCCTGTACACCCTAAATATGGATTTTGAACCTAATGAATCAATAGGTGTCTTGCTAGTCTGCTGCTTTTTAAGAAGCAACTGGTTAGCTTTGATAAACATTAATAACTTTTTCCATTAAACAAACAATTGATTTCTGAAAAAACTTACATCTGTGTTAAAACTGGACTGGATATGATGATATGTAGAAATGATTGATGAGGTAGTGGGAGGAGTATGTGAAGTGTTTCACACAGTCTGGATAATAACCATATGCTGCCAGTGACCTGTGCTGAGATGCTTTAGGAATCATCTGTCAATGCCATATCCTTGGTCAAGAAATTAATGAGTGTCTAAACCTAATTTCCAAATTCACTATCTTCTAAAAGAACCATGTGAAACATAGTACTTCTAATCACATCTGTCATTAAACTCTTCTGACATAAAAAAAAATTGTGTGAAATGCATCTGAGAATATTCACAACAGTGAAGAATTGGGTGATGCAATATTGGTGGGTGGAATCGCATAAATGCTGCATAATATGCAGCAGCATATTGCTTACAGTGGGCCAAGGAAAAAAGAAAAACAGAAAAGCAGACGTCCGGACTGTCTCACAAAAATGTGTTTATATAAAATCAAAGATGCAAAATTAAATTCAGATTAAACAAAAAGTTTTTTATGGATTGATTTCTGCATGATTAACAGATTCAAGTGGAAATGCATCAATAAAAATAAAATAAATACATTTGAAAAAGTGACCTCATTCCCAGATACTGATGAAAAGGAAGAAAGTTTCTGTTAGAAATCATTAAATAAATTGGTATGATTTAGTGCATTCAGTTTATCAAACAATGATCAGGCTGAATATTCATAGATAGTCTTGGGTCTAGAATATCACATTTTGTATTGTTTATTAGCATAAAAAATAACATTTATTTCAGCATGCAGCAAAAGCAGGGAAGTGTGACCTCCACTTGGCTTTGGGTCCTTCTTCTCCTCAGTTTTGTGTATTAGAACCTTTTAACATACAGCTTGTTATGGATTATCTTGTACAGATGGCCTAATCACAAAATAATTCAGAAGCAATCAGAAGAAGGGCTGTTGAAGCTCATCAAACAGGAAACAGTTGCAAAATGATTAGATCACAATCAGTCCTTAGCGCTAATGCTCAGTGCTGCATTCTCTTGTGGCCCTTTTCCACCGCATAGTGTCATCTCAACTCGACTGAGCTTTATTTCCACTGTAGATTGAGAACCTCCTCAATATAGTAGCGCCACCAAACGAACAGCTCTATTGCTCTCTTTCCATACTCAAGAATGAAATAAATTCAAGATAAAAAAAAAAAAACACTTCTTAATGATGTTGGAACAAGTGACACCTTGATAGGTAATATACATAGTCCGTTTTTTGTTTTTTGAGGAATAAAAACTGCTGTATACCAAACCCAGTCCCTGACCCCTGCAGCGATTGGGTGGGGAATAACAGTGAAGTATTGTTATGCTGCCTTAGGACCTCGAGAGCCTTCAATCAATGAGGGAGCATTGAAGCAAAATGTCAAGGTGTCTCTGATGTAGAATTCAGAAGAGATTGGTCCATGGCAATAATCTAGAAAGACTGAATTAAATCAACGACAGAGGCCCAAACAGAAAAAAAATTATAAAGGCCAAGTCATGTGATCTCAGTTGCATTGAAATGCTGAGACCTAATCTGAAATAAAATATATGAACATATTATTTTTATTACTTCAACTTTCAGGTGACTTCAGGGTAAGAGAAGGGACATTCTGTCTTATAATGCAGCCAATATCCCTCATCTGTTCCCTTGATCATAGTTACAGTTGCCATTAGAATTATGCTTAATTAGTTTACTCCTTATTGTTTTCCTTATTTTACCCTGATGTGTTGGTTGCACAATAACACCACCAAGTCATCTGCTGAACATATTTATGTTTTTATCCCATTATCTCTGTACAAAATGTAGACTGTTCATTTTCAACATTGCAGTCAATAAGAAACCACTGTTTATCAAAACAAAAAAAAATAAATTCATGACATTGGTGAGGTCAGGTGCTTTAACATAACATCTTTTTTGCCAAATGAAATAATCATCTTCATTTGTGGCTAAGTGAAGTGCGGTTTGTGGCAGCATCTGGTGGCACAAATACAACAGACGTGGCTTTCAAAAATGCAAGGCGCTACAGTGCCAAAGTTAACGATTCCACTCCCCCATCACGAGCTCATCTACATGAACCTTCCTCTTGAATCCACCTAGTTTGAATCATCCACCATGATTCAAAATAGATTTTCACAAAGGAAAATGTCTATTGCGAGGCCAAAAACAGAGCCCTATGTGTCTAAAAGCCTCATAATCAGAAGAGGAGGCTGAGTGGCAATTAGCTTGTCTTGTGAGATAGAACATTTATGCAGCCCGCTGTGTTTCCCCAGCATCCACCAAGGCGCAAGGCCAGCCTCCAGTATTTATGAGGTTATGAGTGGCGATTAGAATGGCAGTTCCACTTTATACCCTTGATCTAATGATGCCATGACCATTCAATAAAAACACAGCGGCAAGGGAAGAGTCCAGTGTGTGCAATTTATGCCTCTGCACGCGAAAGATTGGCCAGAATTATTATTAATTTTTCTGAGTTACAGTACAGCAGTATGGAATTAGTTTTAAATGATGGATGGCAAGGTAAAGAGAGTGTGTTTCTTGTTTAGAATTAGGAGCGTTAAGAATAATAAAGAGGGTGCAATTAAGAAAGCCACGCCGTAAATCTTGTTGATACAAGGTCCTATTTCTTATATTGATTTACACCGATAATTTAGGACTCTCTCCTCCTTCAGTCAAGTATGCACCTTCTCCCAGGGCCTCGGGTCCTATATCACTCTGTGAAAACACTTGCCGGCAGCATAAAACACAGTTAAATGTGTTCAGGGTCATTCTGCACCTCCCTGCCATGCAGGTGGAATTGCAACCTGCGCCTAATAAACACTTTTCAAATTATAAACACCACTGTCTCTCTTCCCCTTGTTTCAAAATATGTGGAGCGCCAGGCACGGCTGCTCCATGCCACAGAGAATCACTCGCATTACAGCGCTCGCTCTTCCCTTTGATGACAGCCCTAATTAGCGGACTGAGACAGGGGCCATCTTAAATCCTCCACCAGTTGGAAATTCAGAGGCACAGCTTGTTTAAGCTTTAATTTATCCCCCTGTGCATGAGCAGTTGGGGGAAGAAGAAGGAGAAAAAGGGAAAAAAAAAAAACACTCATCTGAAGTTCAAGGTGCTAAGAAATGTGAAGGGGATCAGCAGGCATCATTAGACGCTGAACAGTCCTCTAATGCAGTGTTTGTACATTTGCTGGCAGTGAGTGACACTACCAAAGCACTGTATGGACACTTAAACTGTGGACCAAGCCGCAAGTGGGATTGACTGTGGACAGTTTTTATGATCAACTGGTCACTGGCCATTTAGAATCAATAAATCACCATTTCATGTACAGTGATCATTTCTAAGGCAAATTTAAAGCCAGGCAGCTAGAATTCATACCAAATCGTACACTCTCTGGGTGCTACATCCAAAGGGATGGGATGCCTTCCAAAGGGTGGTAGTAGCCTAGTGGGTAACACACTCGCCTATGAACCAGAAAACCCGGGTTCGAATCCCACTTACTACCATTGTGTCCCTGAGCAAGACACTTAACCCTAAGTTGCTCCAGGGGGGGACTGTCCCTGTAACTACTGATTGTAAGTCGCTCTGGATAAGGGCGTCTGATAAATGCTGTAAATGTAAATGTAAAATGCCTGTCCAAGCCCTGTTGGGTTGGTGCTTCTGTCCCATGAACCTTTAACCCTGTAGGTTTTCACCTCAGCATCTTAAATAGGTTGAGCACTTAAGTACCTTAATTGTGCCCTAGAGGTGTCATTGCCACCATAACACCATTTTATCCCAAGCGTTATGTTAGATGTTTCTAATAAATTGGGAAATGAAGGAAGTTTGTTCTTATTTCAGCTCTTAATTGATGTTACTGCTTTTGGTGATTGGGTTCAGATCTTGTATATAGCAGGATGGCTATAAGAACATTTTGAAATGTGAAACAGACATGCAACACAAATGTGAACCAGTGATTCTAAGCCTATAAAATAACTTTAAGTAATTTCACTGAAACAGTTTGAAATTCATGTTGGATTCATCTGTTTGGAATCCCCCTTTGAAGTGCAATTTATTAGCAGAGTGCTGCACAATCTCAAAGGCACAATCAGAATTGCAAATACATCAGGAATGTCTTAATTTCTTTCAGCCACCCACAATGATTTATATGCAAATGTACATACAGAAAAAAATCCTACACATATTTTTTAACCATCAATATCATGTATTTCCTTTTAGGAAATCAGTTGCATGCAGCCACAGGTGTATTTTCAACACCCAAAAACTGTAATTTCCTTCTAGTCACCATAAAATTATCTAATGATCTTTCTTATCTGTCTCACCTGGGAGAAAAATTCACATTTTCCCATCAAAGCCAAAATCAAACAAGTGTGGAGAATCACACTGAGGATTCGTAACTGTCCCTAGGCAAACTTGCCCACCCCAGTTTGCTGAAAATCCCATTATCAGCAAGGTGCAACCATAATCAAAACAGCAGCCCATCTACTTTTCTGTCTCCCACAGGGGTAATAACATGGCAGTGATATTAAATAGATAAGTCAATAAAAATGTGGATTTTCAACCCACGTCAAAGTCTCTTTTTCTGTATTCTTTCTCCAGTGCTGATCTTCTACTTATGTGTGTATATTGCCCTCTCAGCTTAAAAGTATGGGTTTGTAAAATATACTGGGGTGGCTTTCCCCAATCATGTGGTAGCCTCAAGTGTGTCATGAAAGGTGTCATGAAGATAAACTTGAAATGTATGCTTTCCCTTAGGAGCTCACAGTTCAAATCAGTCGTGAAATGTGGTGCGAGCCCCACACAACACCAGACTTGAGATGAAAAAGACTGCTGGGAACACAGATTTCGATGAATTGATGAATGAAATGCATTGAAATGCCAGATTAAGATATTAATCTTTATACTGACACCTGGCAATCAAGACTGGCAGGATCTGCAAAGGGCATCTTATGAATCTTTCAGATTAAACCAATAGTTTTGATAACACGTGACGGCAACGGGAAGACGGTAACGGGTGATTCCAGGGCCGCCAAGTGAGATTTTGGGGTGTGTGGCCAATGGTGTGTATATGGGTGATTGTTGATCAACAGCTCATGCTTAGTTTGCCGGATGAACCTGAATTTCATGAGTTGAATTTGAACACACTGAATAATAATACTAATACTACTAATAATAATTTTGGTCCTTGAATATTTTTACTGTGAATTTACTGGCATTGAAAATTGTTTAGAGTGCAAAAAAATTGATAATTGAATTGAAATCTAAAGCCTAATGAAATTACAAAGTCAGATGGAAAAAGTTTTTCTTCCATACTGTCAGGATTGCCTGCAGCTGGGCTCCACACCGGAACCCAATCCTGACGCCCCATAAATGCCGGAAGTTTCCGCCCGTTCGGGGTCTCTGGCATTTTCGTGAACTCTATGCACGAACTTGACCTGGTTTAATTTTATGTGTTTTGAGTTCTGGCAATCGCCACACGCCTACGGGTTTGTTTTAGTTTATCTGTATTTAAGTTAAATCGTTTTCGGCCACCGCGCCATTGTTTATTTGTATTTCTTTATTGTTTATAATAAAACCCCCTTCCCAGCATGTCAGACCTCTGCGCTTCCTTCCCCCGTAAGTCCGTAGTCGTGACAGAATGCCAGCGACCCCCCCCAAAAGCGCAGAGGTGGAAAGCAGAGGAGAAGAAACGCCGCGAAGGACGCAGCCCGGCGCGGCGAACGCGGACGCCAGGGGAGAGACGCGCCGCCCGTTCTGGTGGAGCGTTTTCTCCCCGAGAAGCCGTGGTACGCGGCGCCGCGTGATGACGTCACCCCCGGGAAACTCCGCGAAACCCGGAAGAGACAACGTCGGCGGGTGAGGAGGCGGAGCGAGGACGTTGGCGTCGGCAGCAGCGAGGAAGTGACGTGGGCAGCGAGCGCAGAAGATGCGACCCCCACGATCTTCGCCATGTCGAGCCAAGAACTCTGCGCTCTGCTGGCAAGGCTCCCCGTGGACTGGGACGACACGGACGGCGACGAGAGCACGGGAGACGAGAGTTGGGCTCCGCCCATCGCGCCAGTCTGCGATCGTCGCAAGGTCCGTGGGGACCCACGTCACTTCCAGGGGGGGTGAGAAGCGGCAACAACAACGGCGGCGTTCCTCCAGCGAGGAGGTGGGCAGCCTCCAGCCCGAATGGCCAGAGTACTGCCCATGGGAGCTTATCGCGCCATGGGTCCAGGATGTCCGCAGGGTGGACGACCCTTGGAGTCACCGGTGGGAGGACACGGATGACGAAAGCGATGATGACGTGGATTTTCGGTGGGCGGTCGTTGCCGGGATGGCTCCGCCCAGCGTGCGCGTCCGAGATCATCGCGGCGTCCGTGATGACCCATGTGACTTCCGGGGGTACGAGGTGGACACGGACGACGACCAGGATGACGCCGTTTGGGCAGTCGGTGCCGGGATGGCTCCGCCCATCGCGCCCATCCAGGATCGTCACGAGGTCCGTGGAAACCCACGTCCCTCCCAGCAGTGTGAGGAAAGCTGGTGGAAGAGGGCGACGGGAGGTCGCCAGCCAGCAACTGCGCTGCCGGGACTGCCTCGCAGGGAATCCTCCATTCCTGCTCCAGTCGCCGACCCGCCTTCCCTCTGCCCGGACGTTCCCCAGCGAAATGGCAGCGCAGCACCAGCGCCCACACCTGCTGGAGAAGACGTCCACCCCCCTCCACACCACACACCTACCACCATCTCCAGCGACGTGCCCAGCCCCGTGTGGGACAGCCCAATTGTCCCGGGACCCTTCAGTGGGGCAGCAGACACTGATAAGACCACCACCATCCTATCGTGTCTGCTTGGGTCAGCATGGGGCTGGAGCGCAGCCCTCTGGCAGCAGGGAGAGACAGACAGCAGTTTTCGGGACTTCCAGCAGAGACTGAGGGCGGAGTTTGATCGGCCTGAGCCAGGGATCGAACTCTGCCCCTCCACCACATCCAGCGCCAGTCAGGATCCGGGGCAAGAAGACCAAGCACTGGCGGGCGACGAGAAGGTCGCGCCTCCCGAGATCCTGGCTGTGCCCCCTGAGGAGGTCCCGGAGTGCTCAGAGAGGGAACTAGACGACCCTCTCTTCTGTCTGTCTCTGTCTGTGTGTGTGTGCGTGGCATATGTGTCCGTATGTCGCCCCCACTTCCCCTCTTTGTGTCCACCAGATGGTGACCCAGCAGCAGAGCCGAACCCCAGGGAGGGAGTTCCCAACCTGACTGCACCGGTCCAAGGCGAGGTGGACGAGCCCCAAGGTACCCCTAAGTCCAGCCGGGGGGGGTGCTCCCCCAAAGAATTTTTTGGGGGGGTGCAGTTCGGGTTGGGGACTCCTCCTGAGGGGAGGGGAGGTGGGGAAGCGATGGAGCTGGGTCCTCCGGTAGCCAGTGAGGAGGGCGGGCCAGGCATGGGCCTGCGTCTACCTCCAGAGGGGTGGAGCGCCATAGAGCCCCCGGGTAGGCATGAGGACCCAGCTGGGACAGACAGGAAGAGGGCCTGCTTGTCCCAACGGACGCAGAAGGGGCTAGCCGGATGGTCTGGCAATGCCCCCCCCCTTGGCACCAGGGCCGTGCAGCGAGAGGGGCTGCATAGTCCCAGAAGGCACCAGCCTGGGGTGCCTGGAACAGTCGCCGGAGGCTCTGGGACAATCTCCCTGCGCGGTGCAGGGGGTGACACAAGACGTGTCAGAGGGGACATGTGGAGACAGGGCCCACACGTACCCAGATGGATCGGCCCTGATTATTGTGTGCAGGTACGGGAGTCCGGGGGCCGCCATGCGGGACCACGCCGGGGAGCCAGGCCGAGGGTCCGGGGCCGCCATGCGGGACCACGCCGGGGAGCCAGGCCGAGGGTCCGGGGCCGCCATGCGGGACCACGCCGGGGAGCCAGGCCGAGGGTCCGGGGCCGCCATGCGGGACCACGCCGGGGAGCCAGGCCGAGGGTCCGGGGCCGCCATGCGGGACCACGCCGGGGAGCCAGGCCGAGGGTCCGGGGACGCCATGCGGGACCACGCCGGGGAGCCAGGCCCTAGGGTCGGGGACGCCATGCGGGACCACGCCGGGGAGCCAAGGCGAGGTCCGGGGCCGCCATGCGGGACCACGCCGGGGAGCCAGGCCGAGGGTCCGGGGCCGCCAAGCGGGACCACGCCGGGGAGCCAGGCCGAGGGTCCGGGGCCGCCACGCCTGACCACGCCGGGGAGCCAGGCCGAGGGTCCGGGGCCGCCACGCCTGACCACGCCGGGGAGCCAGCCCGAGGGACCGGGGCCGCCACGCCTGACCACGTCGGTGAGCCAGCCCGAGGGACCGGGGCCGCCACGCCTGACCCCGCCAGGGAGCCAGCCCGAGGGACCGGGGCCGCCACGCCTGACCACGCCGGGGAGCCAGCCCGAGGGACCGGGGCCGCCACGCCTGACCACGCCGGGGAGCCAGCCCGAGGGACCGGGGCCGCCACGCCTGACCACGCCGGGGAGCCAGCCCGAGGGACCGGGTCCTCCAAGGGGAGGATACAGCAGGGCAGGAGCCCTGTGGTTGCCGCCGTCCGCCCCGCCGCCTCCACTGATGGTACTGTTGGGGCTCCGAGGACGTAGCCCTTGGAGGGGGGGCTCTATCAGGATTGCCTGCAGCTGGGCTCCACACCGGAACCCAATCCTGACGCCCCATAAATGCCGGAAGTTTCCGCCCGTTCGGGGTCGCTGGCATTTTCGTGAACTCTATGCACGAACTTGACCTGGTTTAGTTTTATGTGTTTTGAGTTCTGGCAATCGCCACACGCCTACGGGTTTGTTTTAGTTTATCTGTATTTAAGTTAAATCGTTTTCGGCCACCGCGCCATTGTTTATTTGTATTTCTTTATTGTTTATAATAAAACCCCCTTCCCAGTATGTCAGACCTCTGCGCTTCCTTCCCCCGTAAGTCCGTAGTCGTGACACATACAATGGCAGTACGATTGGTCATGCCTAGTAACATAACTTAATCATGGCGTGAGAGTTGGCAGCCCTGTGATTCCTGTCCTATTTAATCAGTGCCGAGACCACACTCAGTCGTAACCCTGACCCAACTCATCTCGTTGGGTTCAGTCGTACCGCTAACAATCCTGTTCATCTGCACCAAATCACCTCCGCTCTTGTATATTTGTTTTTGGCAGCCTGTCTTAATTTTAGTCTTTACATCAAGCGGTCATCTTAATTTTTATTAGTCACGTCACGTTTCAGTTGACTAGAAGTCTAAGCATTTTAGTCTTATTAGAGTCAGAATTATCCATGACTATTTTAGACTATCTTAGACTGGGCTCACACAGCGGGTGCTGATTCAAATGGTTTAAATCACTCCTATCTGACACTAAGTAGGCACGAGTGATTTTTGCCCATCATGCCTTTCTTTATTTTGCGATTAAATAACTATTATTTCTGTAAAATGATGAGCTTCTGCCCCCAATTTGCCATCAAACCCAGAACAAGTTATAGTCAATGAAAATTGATTTTAGGCTCAATTGTTTTTTTATTAAAACAATTCTACTTAACCCAGTCAATATAGTTCATGTAAAATAGACAAAAACACATTTTCTTTTACAATTTTTCATTGTAAAGATTAATCTAAATCCATTCATTCCAGTGGCTGACTTCTCCAAATATGTCTCATTGGAGGCTGCAAGACGGCCAGCCCCACCCATGGCCAGCTCATTACTTCTGTGTCTTCATGCGCCGTGAAGATTAGTACTTGTTTTGCTAAACACTTTTAATTTTGATAATTTATTGTCATATAAAATAGATTTAATTAGCAAATTGTTCTTCTAACCACATTACTTTGCTTTGTTTTATTCAAATGTTGATCTAATGCCGATCATCCAGCTTTCTTTGCCAATGATTAGTTACACATCATCTCTCACTTTATAATGCTTAGTGTAATAACACCCCCTATATTATAATGATTTGAATTCATCCTAAACCTTTGATTGTATTACACGGACATTACAGGACACAGTGATACAGTGAATATGGGTCCTGCAACACCTCGACCATCCAGGAACTTGACAGGATCCCGTTTGTGGACATTAGTTTGGCTTTCAACACCATTGTGCCAAATCGCCTCCAAACTCTCCCAGCTCAACGTGTCACCTATTACTTCTCAGTGGATCACCAGCTTCCTGAGAGCAAGTATGGTTGGGGGAGAGATCCCGCAACACCTGACCCGTTCTACCTCACCCTTTAATTTAAATGTTATATTTTGTATTACATATGTATTATATTAGTATATGTCTTCTTATAAGCTAGCTTTTTTACACACAGTATTTAAGATATCTCTCCGGCTCACGGACTGTAACTAATTTCGATGCACTTGTACTTGATTCTTCAGATTCTGATCACTTCTGAAACAGTACTGATGAGATGTTCTGAAACATACTAAAGACTTGAGATGACAGTGGACTTCAGGACACTTCCCTCAACACTGCTCCTCATCACCATATCAGAAAACCCAGTGACTTCCACCAACTCCCAGGACCTGAAGTGGGAGACCATCATCTCAAGAAGACCCAGCAGAGGATGTACTTCCTTAGACAACTGAATAAGTACAACCTTTCACAGGAGCTGCTGACCCAGTTCTACACTGCTGTCAGTGAGTCCATCCTGTGCTCCTCCATGACAGTCTGGTATGGAGCAGCCACTCAACAATCATCTCTGTAATCTTTGTTTTTTCTGTATATGAGATTTAGACTGTATTTTATATTGTTGTTTTATACTGTTGTGCTTGAGAGTCATTGACCGGAAAAAAATCATATACTTGGCCAATAAACATGATTTGATTTTGACATTTTCTGTTAAATTTCTTTATTGGAAATTTTTGTATTTGGATAATGTAATTGCATGTTATTTTAACATATCAAAAGCATACATGGCCTCTTTAACCCTTTTAATGTAAAAGAAAAGGTGCAGGTTGTCTGATTCCTGTACAATAATACTATTTAACACTACTTATAAACAATTAGGCATGTGTAAATTCTCTTTACCAAATACATAAAACCATCATAAACTAGATGCAATATCCATAGCAAATATAATCATTCAAACAAAAACAGTGTTTATATCTGTAACCGTCTTGAAAGTGAAGTAAAATTTGAAGCAGTGAGCATAAAAATATGAAATGTATTCTAAATCAGAATCAGAAAACTTTATTAATCTCAAAGGAAATATATAAAAAATATAAATATATATTAAATATAGAAGAGGAATGAAAAAATGTGTTGAGTGTTGCCCATTTTTCTGCGCTTGTACACAATGTATCGGTAGGATATTTTGTCAGGACACCCGCAAAGTATTCTGACGTGTTTAAAAGTTTTTCATTGTTGAGCAGATTTAATGGGTGGGGCTGGCCATCTTGCAGCCTGCATTGAGAGGCTTCTTGATTTCTTCTTTCTGATTCTTGAGCACAGTCATTGTAAATAAAAGTGCGTACATAGGTGACTTCATCTTTTTCTCACAGCTCTATACCTTTGACCCACCACAAGCATTCTGACAGGTAAATAAACGGGAATTGAGGAAGTGATGTCATCTGTGTGACCAACTAGGAGTCACAGGAAACAGAAATATGGCATAATAATTACATGTCAACAAAAGTAAAGAGACACTTAAGTATCGTTTTAATTTTGCAAAACCACATTAAGTCTCTTTTTTATTGGTCAACAGTATTAAACAATAATTCTTGTTATAGTTATTATTACATGACCAGCATTTACGTTTCCTCTCATTTTCCTCACAACATTAAATTTCGTTGAGGAAAAGAACACTATGCCCTTGATGGTTGGTTAGTATATGTATATATATTTGCCCTATTCTGGTTAACTGGAACATTACATGAATTGCTTGGATGTCTCCAGCACATAGAAGAAAAGGGCTGTCAAAAGTCTCTTAATAATTTGTGGGAGTGGTTTGGGCAAACCGTGCAATAAAACAGAAACAGGCCAATGTGTGCACAAACTGAAAATACACAAGCACATCATACACAGGAGTTCCACTGTTCCACCTGATCATTATAACAATGAACCATATATTTATGTAATTACCATAAATATGTGTTGTAAAACTAAATTCTAAATTAGCCAGTCAGGTATTGTTTAATTTTAGATTAATACTTATATATAAAATGCATAAACATCCATCAAAAATTGGCAAAAGAATTACATTTATTGACTGACCACTGCTCTCCTCAATTCACTAATTATGGGTTCAGTGGAGTTAAGAATAGATCAGGGACACCATGGTAGGATTAACACCACTGACTTTTATGGGCCCATCTGATTGATCGCTACGTTCATTGGCCAAAATGGTGTGAATATATCATGCTTAGAAAGGTTCATCCATGAATTTAACATGTGCAATGTGCTGTTGCCAAGAAGTTTAATGAGTCTGAGGTCAGACCTTGACTACAAAGATGGCTGAAGACTGGAGACTAGACTGGAGCTTTTTTTGTTGTTGCTGCTGCCTTTGCATAGCTACACATTGACATTGTGATTGATTTAAAAAGATACCACTGCAAACTGCTAATCTAAGTGAAAAGGATCACCAGTGCGTCACCAGTTTCTCCTGTAGTGTATCAGCATTGACCTAACAGTGACTGCAATCGGTATGCTGTTTTATTTATTCTGTCTAGGATATTACCTAATTAATGCCATGTTTGCATCATGCAGGTGACACTTGTGACATTTATTTTATCTTTGGCTGTTACTTACATCATTGAAACACTTTTGATAGAAACTGTGATGATTTAGTGACAATCTGAAGCATTTCTGAAAATGGTTTTCCATTGCATGCTCTAATCAGAGGCCAATGTCGCTGAGCCCAAAAAAAACACTTTTTTAAAGGGCTGCAACTGTGTTTTTTAAATGGATAAAATGAGCCCATGTGGATTTAAAAGTGCCAGATACTGACCCATGTTTACTGAACTCTGCCATAATGTTGTCATTGAAACCAGCTTCCAAAAGATATGGATCCATTCTATCTGCAAAAAAATGTATACGTGCTCAGATCAAATAGCCGTTATCGAGAGATCTTATTAGCATCGTACATTTAGTGTTGTACATCCTAAGATTTCGTTTTATTGATCTGCTCTCTTAAATTCACTATGGTTCACTGGGGCTATGAGTACATTAGGGACACTGTGGATTAATACCAATAACTTTTAAGGGCTGAAATGTGTAAATATAAAACTTTACATTTGCATCATTCTGTTTAAAATGATCTCTAATCAAGGGATTGTCATTTTGAAACCCTGCAGCGCAGCACACACAATCTCTGCTTTTAACCCATCACCTTAGTACACATCTTGTCAACACATGTCATTGTCATTGTATTTTATGTCATTGTGATGCACCTGTGTTTCATAATGGTGAGCACAGGTGGCAAAAGTCAAACACATTTAAAGCACAGGCGTCACCGGTTGAACATAACAACTCAAAATTTATCACACTTGTGGCTAATGATGTGAGGGTACATATAAGAGGGTACATATAACAGCACTGGTTTGTGAGGCACTACAATGGATAGAAATCTAAGAAGAGGAGTTTGTGTGAGAGGAGGTCGAGCAGGTCAAGGTGGTCAGTGAGGACAAAGAATAGTAATATCAGATGAAATCAGAGCTACTGTGATTGACCATGTGTTTGTCCATGGTATGACAATGAAGGAGGCCGGACTAAGGGTACAACCAAACATCAGTAGATTCACTATGTCCACCATAATCCGAAGATTTAGAGAAGAGAACTGATGGTTACCTTTTTTGACATTATAGTATGTAAATGATGATGACAATAACATATGTACAATGACTGTACTATATACTGTACTACAGTTAACATGTTTCAGTTTATCACTGTGCCAGTGTACCGTAGTATTGTAATGAAGGGTTAGTCTGACTGTTTGTAGACCTATTCCATGTATGCATTTTTGTGCATGTTCTCTTTTTGTAGAATTGAAAGACTGCCTTATGGGGGTGGTAGGACATCTACGTTCTCCCCACATCAAGAGACCCTAATTGTCAACATGGTCCATGAGAACATATGTTTCTACAGAAATTTTGAACTGGATTCAATGGAAAAACTCCATGAATACATCTACATGGGTGAAGCTGTGATTAATCTCACCAAAAGTGTGAGGACGTAGTGTGATAGACCAACGGGCCATTGTTTGTACCGTGGTGGCAATGTCACATTGTGTGCTGCCATCAGCAATCATGGTGTTGTCCACCATCAGGCCAACCTAGGGCCCTACAACACTCAGACAGCTCCTCATTTTCCTCAATCACATGCGGGGCAGTTAGGGCACTGTTAGGGCAGCAGGATGATCAGCCAATCTATGTTGTTTGGGACAATGTGAGTTTTCATAAGGCCTTCAGGTTAGAGAGTGATTCAATATGAACCAAGGTTTTTTTTTCAATCTTTGCCTTCCACCCTACTCCCCTTTCCTGAACCCATTGAAGAATTCTTCTCCTTGTGGTGGTGGAAGGTATATGAATGGCAACCTTACACCAGGGTAAATCTCCTGCAAGCCATGGAACTGGCCTGTGGTGACATGGGTGTGGAGGCTTGTCAAGCCTGGATATGGCATGCCAGGGTTTTTTTTTCCATGGCCTGTGATGTAGATGAAGTCCTGTTGCCTGACCCAGTACGGAGAAATGATGCTGTGGCGGAGTAATGCACTTTTTTTGTACTTCATTTGTATATTTTTGTCGAGAAAAACTAAAAGCAGAGGACACATTTTGTTGTGTGCACAGTGTGCTGTCCTGTTTCCCAATTCACTTTCACTGAACACATACAAAGATTGGTAGTCTGGGACCACCTGTAGGGTTTTGGTTTATAAGAAATCAGGAAAACGTGGTGCCAACTGGAACTCATGATGGATCATCACTAGAGCAGAACCATCAGCTTTAGCATTTGCTATCTATGGGTGGCTGGATGAAATATTGCAGTGATGTGTGGCCATAAGTGCGTGTGTGACACAGAGAGAGGCCAGTGTGTTCATCAAGTTATCTGCTGATTTTATGCAAACCAGCCTTTTACTATACAGTCACATGGCCCCTGTTTACTGGGGTTTGATAAATGCACTAAGGTAAAGGATAATGAGGATTCATGCGGTAACTGACTATTTTATGTATTGCCTGTGAAATATGGCCTGTGTGTTATTAACAGAGTGCACTCTTAGACATTAATAATTATTGGGTAGTGGTGTAGGGCAGGGCATGCATTTGGAAATTGAAAACCGTAAACTGTGTTTATGATTAACTGCACTTGATTATCAAATAGTTTGGATCGAGCAGCCTTGAAGGCAAAGTGAACTCATGCAAATGCAACTTTCTCCAGGCTGGCATCAGATGAGGTGTGCTGTTTTCTCGGGTTTTTGAGAAGCAATAAGGCTGAGATTTGCAGTTATTAGACAGCTATTAGACGGCATTTCCATTCTGCCCAAGGGCCCAAATAACCTCAGCCAATTTTTCTGAGATTATTGAAAATTCAAAATTCTGTAACTGTTAAGAAATGCCTTGTGACCATCCCTGAGTGTAAGTAGTTTGTTGAATCTAGTTTGTATTTGTCATTATTGCTTATTGACCTCCACAGTGGCTGAATGGAAGACATTCAATTTGTTATCAATTTTTTTCTTCTTTTTTTTTAAACTAAGCACTTTTCAGACACATTTCGACTTGATCGCTTGTTATGTGGCACATGCAATTACAGTGTACTCAAGCAGAATAACTGATGCAAATGCAATTCTGCCTCTCCGTGCACGGGCTGCTGCTGCTCCTGCTGCTGCTGTTGTGTTGTAGGGTTGAGTCAGGGGATGAGATGCACTCCTCCCGCCTGCCATGTACCCCTAGCGACACTCATAGCATGAAGAAACTGTCATCCCACATCAAATACACCCAAGAAAACATACGTATCCCTTCCTTCACAGAATATTCCAGCAGCTCATAGGGATTTATGACATTGGAAATATAATATTAGAAACTGTATGGTTTAAATCATTTAAAACATGTTAATCGGTCCATTTCAATCATATAACTGATGTAACTGTAAATGTTATTCATGTATTTTTCAAGTATTTTTCTTAAACCATTGATGCTGCAAAAATATCGTAATATGCAATAAATATGTATACTAAGAGCATCCCAATTTAGCCATTTTTGTTGAAATCAAATGTATGTACTGAACAATATATTTCATTTGTAGCAGTTCATTTCTGAGTGGTTTGTTTCCAGTCATATGCAGACATATTTTGCTTAACAATTAAGCCTTGCTTTTAAATTAGCTCCAAACGTCTCAGCGTGGGGTATGCATTTTGACAGAGAATGCACCACAGCTGCTCTGAAAATAAAAGTAATAAAACTTTCTATCTGGCAGGGAGCTTTTTTCTCCTTCTTCAAGAGGAGTCACAATTTTTGTAAACTTGCAGTGTGAATGCCCAGGCTACTATTATTCCACAAAAAGATGAATGAGAAGCTATGGCATTTCAGGGGGGATTCCATGCATAAAATTGCTAGCTTAATTGTCTATCAGAAGCACCATGAAATATACAATGATTGTGCTATTAAACAGTGGTACATTTTATAATGATATGGTTACAATTCCAATCACAGTAGCTGCTCAGCTTAATGAACTCACAAGGGAGAAATTTGCATTCTACTCGTTTTGTTGTCCAAAGAGCAAAAATGACTCTCAAAGCAAAATATTGAGCGTATTTGGTGTAATTACTCTAAGATAGACAAAAATAGGCCTAGCTCATTCAATTAAGCGGTTCCGTGGAAGGTTAAGAGTTTCCATTCTTCATGCTGTTGTTTCATTTAAAATGTATTATTATCCCTTCTTTTGCACATGCCACCAAAATGAATGGGCAATATGTATAACTACCCAATCATCTAACACCTCGGTTTATCACATTTTTAACTTGTTATGGGTCATTAGCCCAGATGGCTTGCAATTAGTTGAAAACTGTGAATGGATTTCACATTTGCTCTAGAGTTGCAGGGTAGAAGCCATTCAGTGATTGCATTTTAACATAAAGAACGAGGCAAGCCTGCGAGCAGCACAACAGCACATAAACTAATTGTATTACTGAATGGAAAGTGAATAGTCAAACGAATCAACTATGCCACCATGACTGATTGCATTTGGAAGTATGTACAAGTACTTTAAACACACTCTGAGCAATATGGGTTTATTATTAATATAGATGGGGAGACCCCTTTGTGCCACAGGGCTGACCCTTGAAGACATTGCATCCACAAAGCCTGTTGTATCTGGTATCAAAAGGTTAGCAGCAAATCCTTTAGTCCTGTCAGATCTGATGTGAAGCTTCCTTGGCTCATACTGTTTCTCAAGAACATCCCACAGATGTCAAGCAGTCAGATGTTATTGTCATTTCAACCACCTACACAGTACATAATGTTCTACAGGACCACGGAGCAACACAAACCAATGTTAGACTTCACAAGTGGTGCCAGAACTGCTCATAGTTTAAAAACAGAAATAGAATTCGAATAAAAAAGTGCTTTAAAACCTGTATGTTAATTTGAAGGAAAAACTAAACATTTTTGACTGTAATTCTATGTATACCTACATAGAATTTGTAGTGGTTGGGTCCATGTAGTTGAGGAAGTGAAGCTTGAAGAGAAGGGAGGCCTGCCGGGAAGATTCTCACACCACTGCTGGGGTTTCCATCACCCATTCACTTGGCTTACAGCACCTTGGTTCCGCCAAACCTGGGTAAATGTTGACAACTGCTCATACATGAGACAAGCACATTACACTTACAAAATGTTACTGGTTTATATATGAAGAAAAAAGGAAATAATAAGAGAGACCACAGGACTCAATATGTAGCAGGACTATACTGCACCCACAGCATAGTTTCCTGTGCATTTAAAAGAGTACTTCATATATATACGACTGTTACATTTACCATTAAAGTAAAGTAAAGTGAAGTTATTGTCACATGTGATGCACAGCACACGGTGCACACAGTGAAATGTGTCCTCTGCATTTAACCCATCACCCTGAGTGAGCAGTGGGCAGCCATGACAGGCGCCTGGGGAGCAGTGTGTGGGGACGGTGCTTTGCTCAGTGGCACCTCAACCTTCTGATTACGGGGCCGCTTCCTTAACCGCTAGACCACCACTGCCCCCTATGAAGAGGTGTTCCTGTTGCGACAACATTTACATATGCAGTACATGTCGAGGCACACACTCCTGGCCAACAATGTGATCTGAAAGAAAATCCTGAGAACAGACAGCCCTCTTCCTCTGCTCATTGGTCCAGTTCTGCTGCTCACATGCCCATTGCATCTGTTTCTTGAGAGGACAGGGTCAGCATGGACACCTCATCCATTATGCAGATCCTCCGCTCCGCACACACAGCCTCTTACACTCGAGGACTATTTTTGAACTGGTGCTATGCACAGAGCTTCATGATAAGCATAAAGCGCTTCTTCACTAGCATGAAGTAAAGCTACTAGCGATTTACCTAATTCTATAAAACAATAAGGTTTTTTTCAGTATCTTGAAAATGAGAAACTTTTTTTGGTTGCAATGTAATTAATTTGGTTGTCCAAAGCATGATTTGTAATAACAATTTGAATGGTAGGTGCCATTGATTGACAGCTGTCACTAATTCTGGACTATTTAAATCCACGCAGACCAATGCATCACATGCACAAACATCATTAAACATGTTTCTTCCTTGTTTTTTCTGTCTATTCATGTAAATCCTTTGACGTTACACTAGCAAACAAGCCCCATGCGTAGAGTGTAGCGCCAGTTCAGAAATAGTGGCCATAGAGTTCCAGCTGAGTTTAAAGAATAACGACCACTTTTCATCTCTTCTTTGCAAACTCCAGTTGTTTTTCCAGCGCTGGAGATTACCACTGCTGTATGATAATAGGAAGGGGGAAAATCTATTGATTTTGTTTCAAACAACAAATAACACATTTTAAGATGACAAAACATTTTTTTGAAAGATATGACATGGCCATTTGATCAGGCCATATATATATATAATATATATTATTTATTTGTTTGTTTATTTATTTATTTATTTTCCATTTTTGCTTTCTGAAGCAATACATTTGGTAACTACATTGAGGGGGGAAGTCGGAAAGAACTGGCTTTCCCCTATTCATAAACCCATACCATGACTTCTCACAGCATGCATTAATCTCTTTGGAAAAGTTCGCTTTTTTCTCATCCATGTCAAATGCAACTCTGAGAGATAAGAAAATGTGTTTATCCCTGCTCTGTTTGTGAACTGGTTCGTAGCTTTAACTTGATGGACTCAGAGCAGCATTTCTCGTTTTCTTTTTTTTTCCGTTTCTTTATTTGCTTTTTATGTTGAAGAAAAGGACACAGTAATCACACTGTTTATTTTGTGAGCTGGGCAAAGATGGTTTTGGATTTTTTAAACGACGCTCCTGACCAAAACATGGCACGTTTCTAATAAAAGCTAATAAAACAGACTAACAGTCATTTATTTCAATTGTCTTCTGTCTTGTGCTGAATGTTCCCGTTTTACAAATACTGCAAATCGGAGTCTCCCTTGAGACTGGATTATATCGTCTGATTCCACATCCCGGCAGCGTTCCACCTAGGGACAAATTCGCTGAGAGGGCCTTTTTATTTTTCACTTCCTTTACCTTGTCTATTTTGTGTGATGTTGTGATGACTGATTAAAAGCCAGTTTCTGTACAATCTGGCATTGAAAACACCACTGTGTGGCAGAACACTTGCTTACTTCGTTTGTTTACTTCTTATTAACTATTTTTATAGCCTTCCATCACTTGATGGATCTCTGAACCATCAAATTGTTATGAACCATTTTAAAAGCTGCGTATATAACTTTTATGGATTAGAAATTGGTAGATTGGAGGCTATTTTTATTGGTATCATACTATATTCCCATGCCAGGCAGTGCGCTGCTGCCATGGCATATGGTGGTAAGTGTGGATCTTTCGCTTTCAAAAGCGTTGCGCTTAAGCCGAACATGTGCTCTTGAATGGCTCTGAGCCAGAAGTGATGGAGTAGCATCCCTATCTCCTGAATATGCATAATGAATCCTTGCAAACTCATCATGATTTTCAAGTGTGGTAGTGACAGCTGAACGATGTTCCGGATGTGGCGGCAGATGCCCACATTGTCGTGGCAGTGGCGGAATTGTTGTTTTTTTCCACCCAAACGCTAGATTGCGCAACGAACTCTTGTTATTGTTCATTACTATTCATCCTTCACTCCCTACAGGGCCGATAAACAAATGTGTGTGTCACGCACAGCGTGTCAGAACAGAGAGAGGGAATTATTAAATATTAAATATGTGCTTTGATAGGAACAGTTTGACGCAGGAATCTCGCAGGGTAGCCATCGATCATGGCTACAGTGTGGGCACCTTCATATGCTATGGGTAGCATATGAATTCCAGAAAAGGCAAATGAGTATGAATAACCAGTTCTGTGTCTAAATCAAAGGCATTTTACTCTGATAAAATGCCTTTATATATATAGAATATAGAATAAGTGAGCATTTACATTGACAGAAATATATACTGGCAATTCAACTACATTTTAAACAATTCAATTTTCTTTTTTCATGCTGAAGTGATGGGTGCAGATGTTCACTTTAAAATATGTCCTGGGTTGTTTTATGAGCAATTATACAACATACGTCCATACAGCTGAGGTACACAATCATGACATGAGGTACACAAAGACATGCCTGTGCTCACCATTCACCAAGCTACTTTTATATAGAGCAGATTGCCAAAAGTCTGTCAAATGGATGAGCCGTGGTGCTTAACAAATGTTAGAATTCTAAAATTCAGCTCTGAACACCTGTGCACCCTGCATCGCTATTTATACATACAATAAATCTAACGGAAATTGCTGTAAAATGTGAATAATTGCATAATGATAATCTGTTTGCATAATGATAATCTGTTATAGCCTGTTAAGTTTCCTTCTTGTGCTATCATTCAGTATGTTCATTCATTTCTCTTGCCTCACCCATCCATCAGATTTTATAACTTATAAACAGCTCACAGATTACATAGAAATAAACGTAAATGTTATTTATGTTATTTATATTAACAAAATTATCACTGTGCACACCATGCATTCTAAAAAGCTGGTTTTGTTCATTGTCCATAATCCCCATGCACCATAGTATTTCCATTTGTATGACAATATCTAATGTAAAGGTCTTCTAATAATATTTCATGGTACAAGCAAAATTGCACTTCCTCAATAGCTTAGGTGTTCAGACCCAGTCTTCGCTCTTAAAATGATGCATTTTTTTAAAACATGACATACAGGCTGTACCATGTGCTTTGCTATGGACTGCATTCAAATAAAACAATGCATTTATTCTGATAAAGTGGGAGAAAATTATAGAAATTATGGAGAAACACGTTTTTTGCTGCAAACTTTAAAGCTTCAAAAACACTACACTAATGTGTGAAACATTTTAATGAATTCTCTGAGAGCAAAGACAAGAGTGGGAGCTCAGGGGACACTATATTCTGCCCTCAGGGGACACTATATGTTGGTCAGCTCAACCAGTGACTTTCTTTAGTACCAAAAGGAAAGATCCCATTATAATCGCAGAAATGTAATGGTTGAAATGACAACATGAATGTCACATTCATCAATTCTCAGTATTCACAGTATTCACATTTCTCCAGAGTATAAGGATATTACTGTGCTGAAATAATAATCAGGGGTCTCATGAGACCCTGTGTTGACAAAACAAAGACTGCTTTGTAGTGTGAATGTCTATATTCACTCTGGTATTCGTAACCTATTGGTGGGTTACTTTCCTTTTTCCATTTATTTCATGAACTTAGTGCATCAAAAATATAAACACTGAATAATGAAGAACAGATTGTCCATGATGTGGTAAGGGCTTAAATGTACTAATGAACGACAGGTACAATGTTTGTAGAATTTGGAGATGTTTCTGCAGCTCAGTTGGAGTCCACCTGTGGGGAAAAAAGGGTTGACTGGACATGATTTGGAAAGGCACACATGGTCCCACAGTTGACAGTTCATGTACAAAGCAAGCAAGAAGTCAATGGAATTGTCTGTAGACTTCTGAGACAGTATTGTCTCGAGGTACAAATCTGGAGAAGGTTACAGAACAATTTCTGCTGCTCTGAATTTCCGAAATAAGCACAGGGGCTTGTCAGGGAGGTGACCAAGAAACTGATGGCCACTCTGTCAGAGCTCCAGAGGTCCTCTGTAGACAGAACAGAACCTTCTAGAAGGATACCCTCTCTGCAGCAATCCACCAATCAGGCCTGTGTGGTAGAGTGGCCAGATGGAAGCCACTTTTTAGAAAAATGCACATGGCACCTGAAAATGCACAATGCACATGAAGGACTCTCAGAACATGAGAAATCAAATTCTCTGGTTTGATGAGACAAAGACTGAACACTTTGGTGTGAATGCTCGGTGTCACATTGGGAGAAAACCAGGCACTGCATGGTGGTAGCAGAATCATGCTGTGGGGATGTAGGAACTGGGAGACTAGTCAGGATAGAGTGAATGATGACTGCAGCACTGTACAGAGACATCCTGCATAAAAAACTGCTCCAGAGCGCCCTTAAACTCTGGGGTGGGGTGACAATTCCAAAACCTTAAGAAAACCTTTTCGCTTTGGGGTGTTGTGTGTAGAATTCTGAGGGGAAAAGACTGTAACATAACTTCCTGGATGCACTGCATAAATAATATGGTAATATTATGATAGTATGATAATATCAACTGAATACAAAGTAGTAAAACTTGCAAAGAATTAGTCAACACAATAAAATTGAATTAATTTCCAACATATTTAGTAAGATTTCATCACAGCATTTGTAAGACATAATTAGCTCTATAATTACATTCTATCCTATTCCATTCTATTCTTTTAAGCATTTTCCTTCGGGATTAATAGTTTTCTGATTCTGATTTATTATTGGAATTCTGAATCATTAAATTTGTGGGAGGTTTGTGGGATGTGTTTATCTAGTTTTTATACCAAGCATTTGACAACACATCCTAAGGCCATTAAAACAATGAATAATTAAGTAATTAACACCCTTTTGCAAAGGTCAGGGAACAGTAAGTGTTTGTATATCTTGCTCCATGGCACCTAGAGAGGTACAGTGGTGATGGAGCATTTATCTACAGCACACAGAACAGGGGGTTAGGAGAATGCTAGTGACTTGTGAGTGCCCAACAGCATGGCAAAACTAAATGCCTCTGGCCATTTTTTATCCACAGGTCTTGTCACAAAAGCCCACCTCGAGGCATCCATTTCCAAGCAGAGGCATGCCACAGTCTGGTGCCAAGCATCTGCAGAGGGCTGGCATGAGTGAGTGGGCCCAGACGATTTGGGGCAAACATGGTGAAGGGTTCAGTTAAAAATGGCACCACTGAGTGGTCATTTGGCCAATGTATTGAATGGTCAGTTTTTCATTAAGTAAGGCAGAGACAGGCAACAAGGAGCATAAACCTTATGGTGAACCTGGCAACCCCTCTGGAACCGGAAATAACAAATTAATGCGGAGCCAGGAGCTGAAACCCGTACAGTTAGACTATGAGAAGCTGAATCAGGAGGCAGGATCTGCCAGTGGGTTTGCGGGCATTGGGAGTGGAGGCATCTGGCTGAGGGGCTTAAACCTGCCTTGCATTCTTATTCTCCTTTGTGGGACTGGCTTTGGTGGTCAAATGGCCAGGTGACTTCCTTGCCACACTAATGGCTAAGCATCCATTTGGTAGAGGGAATGCTGGTGTTGTCTATGCTGTCTCCTCTTTTTTTATTGCGGAGTTCATTTTCTTTGCCCACAAAATAATTTATTGTTCTGGCAGATCAGGTGCCACTTTATTTGAAAAGTCTATATATCTGGCAGATGTAAAGCATACATGTGTATTTTTGAATAAAGGGTTGGAAATTACTGGTTTTCTTCTTTCTTTTTTTTTATCCAATTCTATGATTAATAAAAAAAAATTGACAGATCAATCGATTATTCAAATAATCATCAGTTGAAGCCCTAGTCTCCTGATTTGAATTCAGGTGAGTGGGGGGCAGCCCCGAGGATGAGGAGCAGGACATCGCATTTGAGCCTGGTAAAACTCCCGGGCATGGTCTTCTGTCATGAAAGGGGATGTGTCCCCAGAAAGCTGAATAACATGCACATGATTCGTGATTATGTTAGCTGTCCATTAGAAGACCTTTGAAAAGACTATAGTTTATCTCATATATGCTCTTTAGGTGCTCATATATGCTCTTTATTTGCGGCCCCATAATCAGAAGGTTGCCGGTTTGAATCTCGATTGGCAAAGGTGCCACTGAGCAAAGCACAGTCCCCACACACTGGGCACCTGTCATGGCTGCCCACTGATCACTCAGGGTGATGGGGGGGAAAAGCAGAGGACACATTTCGTGCTGTGTGTTGCAATGACTTTCACTTCACTTTTATTCACAAAAACAGGAATGAAATAAACACCAGGGCGAGGCCCCAAAGGCACTACAGCAAAACATCAGCATCAGCAGAGTAATATAATTCACAAACAAGACAACATGTCTACTGGTCGAAAAGGATTAAATGGGAGAGTTATCTGGTCGTGAACAGGTGCTGTGTGTTGTGTGGACATGGTTTGAGATGTTGTGCTGTGGGGCTTCAACAATGAATCGATGAAATAAATAAAATGTATTACTAAAATAGTCAGCGACTAATTTCATAATCGATTCGTTGTGTCGTGCGACGCGGAGACATTTGATTATTTACATTAAAAAAAACTTTAGTTCAGCGAACATACTCGGTCTCTCTCAGACTGATGCCTGCAGAGTTCGGCGCCTCATGTTCAGGGCGGAGCAAAAATAAAAGATGCAATAATTCGCCTGCATTTTAACGCGTTTTTATGAAAAAAGCGATGCTTTGAACGGCGTTTGCCTGACGCCGCCAGCGAAAGCAGGCAGCAAACAGTGGTCTGTGCACACGATCAACGTGACCACGTGTTACGTGTGCTTTTTTTGCACGCGCCAAAACAGACCACGCGTGACGCCTTGGTCCACAGCGAGCTCGTCAGCCCACGTGACCGAACAGAATCCCGAACCGCTGCGGTGCCACTGGTTAAAAGCAGAGGACACATGTCGTTGTGTCACCGTGTGCTGTGCTTCACAATGACAATCACTTCACTTCTAACCTCTGCTTTTTTCATTTTTGCATTGCAATGCAAAGTGCCTGAACAAAAGGAGTGTGAGAGAGTAAGTGTGTGTGTGTGTGTGTGTGTGTGTGTGTGTGTGTGTGTGAGGGTGTGTGTGTATTTGTGAGTGTGTAGAGAACAAGCTCTAACATTCAAACAAATCCTGTTAAATTTTCTGATTTTGTTATTCTTTATTTTTTTTTATATAAATTATTTATTGTTCTGGCAGCTCAGGTGCCACTTTATTTGAAAAGTCTATATATCTGGCAGATGTAAAGCATACATGTGTATGTTTTATTTGTGTTAGTCCATTTTTATCTTGTTTTATTATTTTAAAAGCTCCAGGAACAAGATATTTGTGCACTTTCTAAAGATTCTAGTTCTGTTTTTGAATAAAGGGTTGGAAATTAATGGTTTTCTTCATTTTTTTTATCCAATTCTATGATTAATAAAAAAAAAAGAGACAGATCAATCGATTATTCAAATAATCATTAGTTGAAGCCCTATTCTCCTGATTTGAATTCAGGTGAGTGGGGGGCAGCCCCGAGGATGAGGAGCAGGACATCGCATTTGATCCTGGTAAAACTCCTGGATCATGTTAGAATCGAAGATGTCCTTGGCTCTGCTCTTCCAGTCTGCAACCTTCTCAGTCAGCCCAGTATGGTGGGAGTTCAGGAGGCCGATGATAAGCCACACAGATGCGCACACGGGCCCCATTTACTCGGGTTGTCCGTTAGTCTGGAAATGCTACGTAGACTGTTGAACCATAAACTCCATAAGCATGTTAGCAACTTGAAATGCTTTTGGCACTGCAGACGAGGGAAAGAAACAGCAAATTTTGGAAGATCAGTCAAAAATCACCAGCTTGGTAGTGGCCCCATCCATGTGATGAAGTCCATTGCAATATTGGACCAGGTTGCTGCTGCAGGTTGGTGAGTGTCCTTTGTTGTGTCACACATGGCAATTGCAGTTTTTCCAGTTTCCCATGCCAGGTTGAGCCATCGGTAATTTCACTAAATCAGTTTATGGGTCTTTATCTCCCCAGGATGCCCAGAGGATGGTCCAGTGTGTGCCCATGTGATCAGGCAGCGGCGCAGTGTGGCAGGGATGATGGTTTTCCCTTCGAGACATGTCAGAAGAGCTGTCTCCTGATGGTTTGCCTGATGAATGTCCTTGTCTAGGTTCCAGCTGGCAGCAGGACCGGTGGCAGCCTGAAGGGCTTCTGTGATGACCTCTTCAGAGAACTGGATCTTTCTTTCCACCTACATGATAGGAAATGATCTTCTAATCTTCAACCTTCCCAAATTCTCCCACACCGCCCCTCTGCTACGTTCCCTCCACTGGCTCCCAGTAGCTGCGCGCATCAGGTTCAAAATACTGATGCTGGCCTACAAAGCCAAACATGGAGTAGCACCATCCTACCTCACAGCCCTTATTACACCTCGCACTGCACCTCGTTTACTCCGAGCCTCCAGTCCTGCTCGCCTGGTCCCTCCATATCTGAAGGTAAAAGGAAAACATTCATCTAGACTCTTCTCCATATTGGCCCCTCGGTGGTGGAATGAACTTCCCCTCGAGGTCAGAACAGCTCAGTCACTGAGCACCTTCAAACGACAGCTCAAGACCTTCCTCTTTAAAGAATATTTAGATTAAATTGTAATTTTCTTGTTGTCGAACTTGTGTACAGAATCTACAACAGAGTGAATAAAAAGATTGTATTCATAGTTGGGAGTCCTAGTGAACCAGAATTGATCACTTCATCAATGGTAACTTGAAAGCACGTTGTAAGTCGCTCTGGATAAGGGCATCTGCCAAGTGCCTTAAATGTAAATATAACGTAAATGAAATGGTAAAGTCAAATCCAGCAAAACAGGGCCAACCTGGCTTGCCTAGGGTTCACGTTCTTCATGGTTTGGAACCATGAAGAACGTGGTTGGTGTGAATGAGTGATCTGTGCCCTCTAGCCAGTGCCTCTACTTCTATCACTATGTTATAGTCTTGCTCTGCTGGGGTCAGCTTCATTAAAAATGTACACGAGTACTGTGCCCTCCATAGTGAAGGGCTTTGGTGTGTCAGGCATCTTCAGCATGGGGTGGAATCGTTTCTTCAGCTCCTCTAATCCCCCGCAGTCCAGTGGAGCCACTTTGGCTTTGTAATCAGTGTCCTGTGGGTGTTTTAAAAGGCATCTTCCACTCATTTCCCTCCCTAATTCTAGCACAATATGGAGGTATAGTTTTGGAATTTAGTCCTCCTGGAGTGTTTCTAATGCTGATGGGACCAGAGGGAGCAGGTGAGGTATTTACAATGATGTAAAAATAATGATGCAGTGTTTTAACAAAACAATAGGCTAGAAGATGCAGGTGATGTTGAGTAGCATATGTGGTCTTGGGCAAGCATTTTGGAGATGTCTCAGCTCACATGAGTGTAAAATAATGTAGGTGGAGGAGACGCCCTGGGGAGCAGACTGATGCTACAGTCCCAAGGTGGTAAGGAGGGAGGCTAGTGGCATGTTCTGTACTGAAGTCAGTGTCAAGGTTGTGGTACTGAAGGGGGACCGCGTCTGTGGAGGGCTCAGAGTGGCTCTCTACCGACGTTGACAAGGCATTCAGGGGGATACAGCTATGCCTATACCTCACAGGTCAGGATTTTCAGGTGTTTGTTATGAGGTCAGGAGGTTATTGGTGCACAACCATGGGATTTTCATAGGGTTATGTCATAATGGTTGGCGTTCAAAAGAGAAAAGGTGATGTGTTCTCTTGAGCTAAACAGTGAGGGTGAAAGGTGACTTGCATTAAGTGAAAAGACCATCTCTAATCAGATTGTCTTGTTGAGTTGAGCCTTATCCTTCAGGTGAGAACATTCCAGGTGGCCCTAGAGTCGATTAAGGCTGAAACACAGATAGACCAAACACTGGTATCCAACTCCACCTTACACACACAGGTTGGATAAGTGTAGTGTGGTGTCTGTGGGCCTTTCTCTGGTGCTGTGTTACACCGTTTTCCACTCTGCCTTTTCCTCATCCGGGTTTTGAGCTGCCTAGTTCCATGGGTTCAGTTGTAGAAAGGCGGAGCTGCTGGTGAGCTTGTGCTTGTTTCAGCGGATGTTGTCCAGTGTAGTGGCCAGCTGCAACAAAATGTCCAGGATGTCTCCCATGTCACGGCACGTCAGCTCAACCTGAAGGCCAGGTTGGAGACTAGACGTGCTGCGCACCATATGATGTCATTTCACCTTTTCACCACCATCAGAGTGTGAGCTGCCATCAAATATTCGGCCATCATGTTGCTCTGCACATGGCTGACAGTTTTCTGTGACCAGGCCCTTCAATTGGAGAGAAGCGAGATCTACCGCTGCTTGTCTTAAGGCTTCGAATGCTCACACCGAGGGTGGGTTTTTTTATGGTCTGGTCTTCTGTGATGCCACAGTTAAATGATAGTGTCAGGTGCAGAACAAACCATGGTTCTATTCCCAAAGACAGGAATTAAATGAAAAGCAGGGCCATTCTTACACAAAACAAGTGTCAACAGAGTCATATATTTTACAAACAAGACCAGACAATGACCTGTGGAAGAGTGGGGTTTAAATGACTGATCAAGTTGTGAACAGGGGCTATGTGAAATGGGGCTGTGGTTTGTGAAAATCTCCTGACTAGAATTCAGGGACTGAGCCAAATGTTACAGTTAATGACAACTTTCTTTAAAGATTAACACTATAATTATACACGAGCATCAAAACGTTTACATGTGTGCATCAATCAGGAGAAATTGAGGAAAAACCAATATATTTGCTTAACTGAACATCGTGAATCCATTTTCAACATTGCTATTGTTTTCATATTTAAAAAAATACTACGTCCAAAACATGTAATTTAGTGCTTAAACAATAACTTTGTCTTAATGTTCATAAATCTGAGGATTTTTCCTGCACTACCTCCATTTTTTGTGCATTTTATAATATTTTAGCTAATTAATTCATTTGTCTAGATACCACACTGTCCAACTAAACTCCATTAATCACTACCTCACATTGATCTCCTTCACATCCATTTTCATGATCCAGAGAATTACATGAAATGACCATGTGAAAGGAATATGTAATTGAAATAAAATAAGACAAGCATTAATATGCTTCATACTCTGGCCACTTGTGTGAAATTCCAATTCTTAGTGCCACAATGGTAAATTGCATAAAGAAGGGCATCCAGCATAAAACTCTGGCCATGTAGATCCCTAACAGGAGCAGCTGAAGGAACAAGAAAATTTTTTGCACGTCATGCACATGCCTGTATCCGTAACAAATGTTGAACACCTGCACAGTTTTAAAAATGTTACATTTTGCTTAATATTACCCTAGCACAATGTGACTTCACTGCCTTAAAGTAGCATCATGCTGACAATGCACAGTCGCACAAAAACAACAGTTACAGTTACAGAAGCAACATAAGAATCACGTGCAAGATCATTTTGAGAATGTGTGCAGATGGAGTGAGACTGAGGACTGCATTGGCATGAAAGTAGTAAATCCCTTCATCTTCCCTATCCCTCACTAGGTGTGAACTGCACATTTCTACTAATGCAAATGCATTCTGCAAAGTCTCGTCTTATAATTGTCTTCTTTGTAGTGATTTACTGCCCCCAATGTGATCAAAATTGTTATACAGTATATATGGAAAACAATTACGGGCAGGAACCCACTGTAGGACTCACTAACACTTTGACCTAAGGACAATTTAGAAATCCATTATACCATGTCATGACATTTCCTGCAGAGCATCATGCTCCTTAACCCGTGGGTGAATTCTCACCTCATGATAGTGATGTCATTGGCTGACCAAAAAAAAACAAATAAGCAACAATTAATTCTGTTAACCTCACTGAATGACTTAGGAAGTACCATGGACAGCTCCTGTTTATTAGTCAGTAATTTCATGTTATAACTGCATGGAATAACATGGAACCTGGGAGTCTGGGGTTAATACACATAGAACAGCCAATCATCTTATAGCCAGGTCTGGCCATTTCTTAATTTACATTTTCCCACGGGGTTGATCACTGTGAACATCAATGCAGTCAAGTCTCTTGTGGAGCCGCCTCTACCTCCAATCCTTTGCAAACTGCCTAGCAGTTAAATTTTATGATCCGACTGCATGCTGGAAGTCTCATCGCTATGTTTTTTTACCACCCTCATATTCAACCACCATCACATTATTTCAAGATGTATTAGTTTACCTGAGCTTATCCATTCTAGAAAATTGCTTTGATTTTCACCTTCACTCAATCCATCTTCCTTGTGGGTGGAAGCTTGAAATGTTTTCCTCACAAGCAAAAGAAAATGGGCATTCTCAGCTGGAACCTCAACCTGTGACTGCAAGAGAACAACTTTCCTTTGTTCCATAAACCAGCATGCTTTCTGACTGAGCCTGACACCTCAGCAGATTAATGCTACAAAGGACCCCTCCTGAGCTCTGGGCCATTTAGGTCCCTTCTCAACAGAACACCATGGGGTGATGGCAAATAGCACAAGGGCCATTCCTGTGGTGACTGGCAGCAGGGTAGCAGCAGAGGCCAGGGGAGCATCACTCTGGCTTACAGTGCAACGTGTCTTGGAATGACTAAGAGCAACAGATTATGTTTTCTGTCTTGTTCATTAGTGGTGTGGAGGCCCTTTTTTTCTTCAAGCCACCATAATATACAGTGGGTATGGAAAGTATTCAGACACCCTTACATTTTTCACTTGTGGTTATATTGCAGTCCTTTGATAAAATAATTTAAGTTATTTTTTTCCTCATTAAATGTACACAATGCACCCCATATTGACAGAAAAACAGAATTGTTCACATTTTGGCAGATTTATCAAGAAACAAAAACTGAAATATCACATTGTCCTAAGTATTCAGACCCTTTGCTCAGTATTTAGTAGAAGTTCCTTTTGAGCTTATACAGTCATGAGTCTTTTGTGAACGATGCAACAATTTCACACCTCTGCCATTCCTCCTTGCAGACCCTCTCCGGTTGGATGATAAATGTTGGTGGACATCTCCATTGGGTTTAAGTCAGGGCCATTCAAGAACAGTCACAGAGTTGTTGTGAAGCCACTCCTTCATTATTTTAGCTCTGGGCTTAGGGTCATTGTCTTTTCGGAAGGTAAACCTTCAGCCCAGTCTGAAGTCCAGGATATCCCTGTACTTGGCTGCATTAATCTTTCCCTTGATTGCAACCAGTCGTGCTGTCCCTGCAGTTGCAAAACACCCCCATCGCATGATGCTGCCACCACCATGCTTCACTGTTGGGACTGTATTGGGCAGGTGATGAGCAGTGCCTGGTTTTTAATTAAGGTCAGAAAGTTCTATCTTGGTCAGAAAATCTTCTCACCATCTTGGAGTCCTTCTGGTGTATTTTAGCATTCTCCATGTGGGCTTTCATGTGTCTTGGACTGAGGAGAGGTTTTTGTTGGGCCACTCTGCCATAAAATCCCCGACTGGTGGAGGGCTGCAGGGATTGTTTATGTTCTACTTAGGACATTTACATTTACATTTATGGCATTTATCAGACGCCCTTATCCAGAGCGACTTACAATCAGTAGTTACAGGGACAGTTCCCCCTTTAGGAACCTTAAATACATTCTGTCTCTGAGCTCTTCTGGCAGTTCCTTTGACCTCATGATTCTCATTTGCTCTGACGTGCATTGTGAGCTGTAAGGTATAGACAGATGTGTGGCTTTCATAATCAAGTCCAATTAGTACAATCAAACACAGCTGGACTCAAATGAAGGTGTAGAACCATCTCAAGGATCTAAAGAAATGGACAATACCTGAGTTAAATATATGAGTATCACAGCAAAGGGTCTGAATACTGAATATCATGTGATATTTCAGTTTTTCTTTGTTAATAAATCTGCAAAAAATGTCAACAAAATGTCAGTATGGGTGCTGTGTGTAATGAGGAAAAAATGATTTTAGAAAATGGCTACAACATAACAAAAAAATTTTAAATTTTTGAATAATTTAAGGGGGTCTGAATACTTTCTATATCCACTGTACCTCATAATATCACATCAATCAGAATCAGATTCTTGATTAGAGTATGTTTAAAAAATAATTTTGTTCCAGCCATTGCCAACACAGTAGAATACACTGCAATATACTGCAATATACCACATGTATGTGCAGGTATGGAGTGTGGACCAAGTAGCACTGGATATGGAGCATGGATTTATAGTTTAGCTGTTTATAAGGGTGCTGGTGTGAGGGAAGAAGCTGTTCCTGTGTGTCATAAGGACTTACAGAAGTAAATAACAGAAAGGACGTGGCATTCAAAAAAATGTAAATTACTGTGTAAAAACATGTAAGCCATTAATGGCCCACTTTCTTTATAATCTACTTGTTATGGATGTAGCCTTTTACAAAGAAATCAGTGATTACTTGCATGTTAAAAGGCCTCACTGACACTTACTGGCTGCAGCGTGCAATTTTTTTTTAATGTATGCTCAAGTATCTTGTGAAATGGCCTGGGTACTATACTCAAGCCTCAAAGTGTAGGCTCTAGGCTAAGCAGTAGAAGTCTGTCCCTGATTGTGTGCAATGTTCAACTCATGTGTGAAGATGCACAGCACAGCAGATTCAACATTATTGCACCAAGCTGCATCATACTCTAGTTGATGGCTATATTAATATTTTAAATTAAATATTTATGTGGCTATTTTGTATGTCTCAAACTAAAATGTTTGGTTGGAATTTGCCTAAAGAATTGTGTTACACAAAGTGAGTTGTTTTTGTCGTTGCAGCACAGCACACGGTGCATGTAACAAAATGTGTTCTCTGCATTTAACCCATCATCCTTTTGTAAGCAGTGGAAGGCCAATTAAGGCACTCAGCTTATTTGAAATCTTTGTGTGTTCAAGTGAGCTTTATAGTTATTTCAGCTTCAAACACGTTAAACAGTACATATTGAAATGAAATCAGTTACATACTGATATAAAGTGTACAGGGTGGGACATTTATATGGATACACCTTAATAAAATGGGAATGGTTGGTAGAACATTAGTATATGTGGATCCAACTTTTGTTTTTCAATAGGAAGAGGGTCATGTGACACATCAAATTTATTTGTAGTTTCACAAGAAAAACAATGGTGTGCTTTAACGTAACTTTATTCTTTCATGAGTTATTTACAAGTTTCTGACCACTTATAAAATGTGTTCAATGTCGCCAACCATTCCCATTTTATTAAGGTGTATCCATATAAATGGCCCACCCCGTACACGTGTGATCCACCTTTGGTGTAATGTCCATCTCAAGGATCTAAAGAAATGGACAATACCTGAGTTAAATATATGAGTATCACAGCAAAGGGTCTGAATACTGAATATCATGTGATATTTCAGTTTTTCTTTGTTAATAAATCTGCAAAAAATGTCAACAAAATGTCAGTATGGGTGCTGTGTGTAATGAGGAAAAAATGATTTTAGAAAATGGCTACAACATAACAAAAAAATTTTAAATTTTTGAATAATTTAAGGGGGTCTGAATACTTTCTATATCCACTGTACCTCATAATATCACATCAATCAGAATCAGATTCTTGATTAGAGTATGTTTAAAAAATAATTTTGTTCCAGCCATTGCCAACACAGTAGAATACACTGCAATATACTGCAATATACCACATGTATGTGCAGGTATGGAGTGTGGACCAAGTAGCACTGGATATGGAGCATGGATTTATAGTTTAGCTGTTTATAAGGGTGCTGGTGTGAGGGAAGAAGCTGTTCCTGTGTGTCATAAGGACTTACAGAAGTAAATAACAGAAAGGACGTGGCATTCAAAAAAATGTAAATTACTGTGTAAAAACATGTAAGCCATTAATGGCCCACTTTCTTTATAATCTACTTGTTATGGATGTAGCCTTTTACAAAGAAATCAGTGATTACTTGCATGTTAAAAGGCCTCACTGACACTTACTGGCTGCAGCGTGCAATTTTTTTTTAATGTATGCTCAAGTATCTTGTGAAATGGCCTGGGTACTATACTCAAGCCTCAAAGTGTAGGCTCTAGGCTAAGCAGTAGAAGTCTGTCCCTGATTGTGTGCAATGTTCAACTCATGTGTGAAGATGCACAGCACAGCAGATTCAACATTATTGCACCAAGCTGCATCATACTCTAGTTGATGGCTATATTAATATTTTAAATTAAATATTTATGTGGCTATTTTGTATGTCTCAAACTAAAATGTTTGGTTGGAATTTGCCTAAAGAATTGTGTTACACAAAGTGAGTTGTTTTTGTCGTTGCAGCACAGCACACGGTGCATGTAACAAAATGTGTTCTCTGCATTTAACCCATCATCCTTTTGTAAGCAGTGGAAGGCCAATTAAGGCACTCAGCTTATTTGAAATCTTTGTGTGTTCAAGTGAGCTTTATAGTTATTTCAGCTTCAAACACGTTAAACAGTACATATTGAAATGAAATCAGTTACATACTGATATAAAGTGTACAGGGTGGGACATTTATATGGATACACCTTAATAAAATGGGAATGGTTGGTAGAACATTAGTATATGTGGATCCAACTTTTGTTTTTCAATAGGAAGAGGGTCATGTGACACATCAAATTTATTTGTAGTTTCACAAGAAAAACAATGGTGTGCTTTAACGTAACTTTATTCTTTCATGAGTTATTTACAAGTTTCTGACCACTTATAAAATGTGTTCAATGTCGCCAACCATTCCCATTTTATTAAGGTGTATCCATATAAATGGCCCACCCCGTACACGTGTGATCCACCTTTGGTGTAATGTCCTTAAAGCAAGTTAAAATAAGGTTCAGTAGTGTCTATGTGGCCTCCACGTGCCTGTATTTCCTCCCTACAATGCCTGGGCAGGTGCCTGATGAGGTGGCAGATCTCATCTGAGGGATTTCCTCCCAGACCTGGACTAAAGCATTCACCAACTCCTGGACAGTCTGTTTGCAATGTAGTGTTGGTTGATGGAGTGAGGCATGATGTCCCAGATATGCTCAATTGGATTCAGGTCTGGGGAATGGGCGGGCCAGTCCATAGAATCAATGCCTCCGTCATGCAAGAACTGCTGACACACTCCAGCCACATCAGGTCTAGCATTGTCTTGCATTAGGAGGAACCCAGGGCCAACCGCACCAGCATATGGTCTCACAAGGGGTCTGAGGATCTCATCTCAGTACTTAATGAAGTGCTTAAGGAAGTGGCCCCATAATCAGCCCTGTAATCAGAAGGTTGACGGTTGGAATCACGATCCGCCAAGGTGCCACTGAGGTGCCACTGAGCAAAGCAGTGCCACTGAGCAATGGCAAGCAGAGATTCCTCTTTTACTACTCCCTGGCGCAAAGCACCCAGGGACGTAACAATCCCCACACCCTGCTCCACGAGCGGTGTAAGATCTCTGCTTAATGTATGTATTTTGGAGGCTAAACGATGTGTGGCTTGTGTGTGTGTGTGTGTGTGTGTGTGTGTGTACCACAGCACAATGGCCGAGGGAATGATTTCTAATTTTGCTCATGAAAAGATGAATTATTCAATGAAAAAAGCTTTGGATTTTGAAAAAATTAAGAGAATTTTCTTTAAAATAACAATCTTGAAATAGATAGATGGAAAGCCAAACTTTTTTTATTCTTATTCATTAATTTATTTTCCCTTTTGTTTTATATTTCTTTGCATGTGCCTTAAAGGGTTAATATGTTGTTATGTTGATGACATTAATATTGATATGTTCATTTGCTAATGTAAACGCTAAGTTTATAGTTTTAAAAAAAAATTGTGCTGTGTGATCACTGAGTGCCTGCTTGACCTAATGGCTTTAAGCTGGGAAACAAGTGATGTTACAAGTGATACCTCTACATCAGAGAATAGTGCTCAATACAAACCAGTTTACGCAGATTCAGCCAGCTTCAGATAGTGTAATGCACTGTAATCAGGGAAGTGATTAGTCATGTAAATCTTATAAGGACATACGATGGGGTCTGATCCTTTCCATACCCCCGTAGCCTGTACATCCCTATTAAACTCCTTGCTATCAAGCTATTTTATTAAGCCTATACCCGTCACTCACACCCAAGAGTTTTATTGCTCATCATTAGAAAAAGCTTCAAAAGTAATCTGATAATCCATAGAGCCTGCTGAGCTTTAGGTTTAAGTTTTGCTAAGGCTGGATTCTTGTGCACTGATCATATTAGTGTATGGCTCCATTGTCTGATATGTCACTTCCTTGTTTCTGTGAAGTTGGTTAAATTAGGTTAATTCCAGTCTATTGCTCTGTAGTCCTTGTCATACATGTTTAAGGTGTTTAACGTATATTTTGGAAAATGTCAGGAATGAGAAATAAAGAAGTCATTTAGCAACAATTTGTTTGGAGCAGGGACCATGTAAGGGCTCGGCGTGTAGGGCTGTGGCCTCACACCTCCAAGGCTGTTGCTTTGAATACAGATTGCGACCTGACCATATGGAGTTTGCATGCAGTCCCCATGTTAACGTGGGTTTTATCTGGGTTCTCCTGTTGATTCAAATAATCCAAAGGCATGCACTCTAGGTGGATTGGTAATTCTAAATTGTCTGTAATGTGAGTGTGGAATAAACTGTTATTCACAGCAGCAGGTCTCGCTTTGTAATACCTCTGTATACCTCATTTACATTTACAGCATTTATCAGACGCCCTTATCCAGAGCGACTTACAATTAGTAGTTACAGGGACAGTCCTCCTGGAGCAACTTAGGGTTAAATGTCTTGCTCAGGGACACAATGGTAGTAAGTGGGATTTGAACCTGGGTCTTCTGGTTCATAGACGAGTGTGTTACCCCTAGGCTACTACCATACCTCTAGAGGTGCCAGTAAGTGTCACACCTGTGTTAAACTGCACTTTGCCAATATAATATTCCATCTGCTGCCTTTCCACCAGGAAAGTCAGTTAATGAAACAGTAAATATAATGCACAGAATGGACTATTGTCACGTCCCTGTCTAGGGGTCAGGAAACATGACAACAAACGAGGGGAGTGTGTGCAGTGGGAAGACACAGATACCAGGCCCAAGTGAAATATTGTGCTTTTATTTACAGTGAGTAGTGAACAACCAACCAAACCTAAAGTGCTATATACACAACAACTACACAACAATTCACAAGAGGACAACACACCATGAAAGGAGAGACAATACAAATACACAACAAAGCCACAACTAACCACACTAATCACTCTAAGACACAACAAAGGCTTATCTGCAACTCTCCAAAACGCCAACCCCCAACTCCAACCCCAACTCTCTCCTCTCACTTCCTCCTCCTCAACAATGAGCCCTGAATGGTGGTTGGAATGGTCCTTATGTTGTTCTCTGTCCTGTGTGTTGATTGGCTGCCAGTTGATGAGGGAATTGGTGGGTGGAATTGTAATCCAAATCTCTTCCCGCAGCAGACAGCCTAAAAGAGAACACACACAACACAGAGCACCCCAAGCCATTCTACGGCCTAAAGGACGTAACACTATGTTTATTAGGAGTCCCCAGACTGTGGGAATCTGTGCATTTATGTGTGTTTAATGGCAGGGATGGGCAGGTTGTGATATATGGATGGAGTTAAAAATTATCCAGCTGGCCAAAATTTGGGAAATTGAACTCTCCATGAGAGAACCTGAGTTCCAGAGGTTGTTTTTTAAAAAGGGGGAAATTAATACTTGCATTCATTACATAAAGACATTTATCAATCAGTCAAGGCTGGACTGGATGGTAGCAACTGTGGCCAAAAAGGTGGGTGAAATTGCTGGTGTGCTGGGGTTTGAGGGGCAAAGTCTTTTATGGCTTCACAACAGGCTACGCAGCTCCTCGTCCAGGCAATGGTCATCTCTAAACTCGACTATTGTAACTCTCTCCTGGCTGGAGCTTCTGCAGTTACCATAAAACCCCTCCAGATGGTTCAAAATGTGTATCCAAAAGGTGTATCCATTAGCTACACTCCCGCAGCCCTCACAGATCTGCAAACAGAATGAGACTAAAATTTCCCTCTTCATGGGGTCTTCGATCACAATCGAATCTATTTCAAACGAGTTTAACACTAACACACAGACACACACATTTACAAAAAAAAAAATCGTCTTAACAATTCCCTGGCAGGTTATTTTCCTGACAAGTTAGGCCTTAACAGGGCTCTTAGTTTTTTGACTCGCAATCTATGGAAACTGAATGAGAATTGCTGGTGTCTTCTCCTTGTAAGTCGCATTGGAGAAAAGCGTCTGCCAAGTAAAGTAGAGTAAAATAAAGATAAGGACAGTCCAAGAGGCCAGGTTGAGAAATCAGGAGGTCTGAGTGGTGCAGGGTCAATCTGCAAGGTAAGAGACAAGTTTACAACAAGCGAGCGATGTTCCAGATGTATGTGGGCCTTTTATCTGCCAACGGACTCCAGTGGTTTCTGCTTCCGGGTTGTCATCGCCCTAGATGGTCTTTCGCCACCGGTGGGCCTGGTGGTGGCACGGCAGCCGGGACAAGTTCTGACTATTGTTGAGCAATGTTAAATTGTTAAATGTTATTCTCTTCTTGTTTAATAGTTTTTATTGAATTTTTTATTGAAGTTTATTTGAAGCAAAAACAGTGGCACAGATGCCAGAACCTATCCAACTTTATATTTGCAAGTAATCACTTCATGGAAGTCTGCATGCATTTGAACTTCAATTTACTTTAGCTTTAAAATATGTGTGTTACACAGACCAAATTGCATCTGGCCCTTTTTAAAATAATACCACACTGGCATTAGACATGAACATATGATAGCCGTAATAACCTGTTAATTTTCAGCAAGTGAGGTTTGTACATAGCAATTTACTCCCGTAGAAGATGGACACACTCTGTCAAGACAGGTGTTTTGTTCAGGTCAAGTCTTTCAAGTATTCTCACATGGTTTTAAAACTGCAGTGACTGCCTGGTATATGTGTGTGTGAGTAAGTGTGTGTGTACTTATAAACATTTGTAGCATTATCACAAAAGACAAGGGAAAAAAAAGAGAGAAGAAGCAGTCAGCCATGTAAACATCAATCATTTAGCATCAGTTGCGTTTATTTAAAATCGCATACACAAATTGGTGCATCAAGCCATTAGTTTACTGGCGCATATGCTACACTCAGAGCCGGTGATGCTCAGAAGTGCAAAATTTTTCACTTCAAATGACGTGCACCCTCTGTGCAGGCCCTCATCACATTGGGTTATTTCATGATTGTCCCTGAGGGAGAAGCGTTGATCAAAGCTTCTCTCTGGCCACTCATTTGTTTGAGTTTTAATTGCTTTGACTAGTTTTTGAGTGGTTAAAGGCATTTAACATTTTTAGGAGCTTCACTTTCACAGTGCTGACCTTGTGGGGGATAAGTTTTTTTTTTATTATTAATGATAATTTAGCACTAATTGTGCGATATGTAAAACCACAAATTGTGGTGAGACAGCCAATTTAAAACAACAAAGTTGTGCAGAACAAGCGAGGTCAATTGAACAGTTGAAGTCAATGACCACTGCAGAGACAGAGAGATTTCAAAGAATAAAAATAATAACTTTGCTCTGTTTCTGCTTCATATTAAATACTTAATTAACTGGGAATTTTATGCTGTTTAAGAAAAAAGAGTGACTGTGATTTATCTGCCATCGTGTTAGGGTAGGTGGTACTTCTTATGTGTAACTACTGCCCTGTTCTTAATATACGATAATGTGCCTTTTTACAATCATATTGGTGGCATCTACTAGTATTTTGTTTTCTGTCTGATGTCTACCATTTCAGACCTATTTTGAGGAAAAAAGGTAATCTAATGGTCAAAAAATGACTTCTTTTGTGGCAGTAAAATATGGATCAATGCCATCAGTACCTTCCAAGATTCTACCTTTATTCTCAGCCCTTTCCGCAATCTTTTTCTTCTTGTAATGCTCTTTGTTCTTGAAGTGAAGTGCAGAGTGCGCTGTTAAATAACCCATGTGTGAAGACGTCTACCGTACGAGTTCCTGAAGATCGCCAGTAGGAGAGACAAGGCTTGCCTGAAACTGTACCGATTCTCTTCCTTTTTTTTCTTGGTTTGTTTTAAATATTAAGAGAGACACATTATTTGAATAGGCAAAATAATTGCCTTTAAAACAGAGAAGTGTTTGTTTTTAATATTCTTCTCAGGTGTGATCTGAGGAGCTTCTCCTGCTCAGTCGTCATTCTGCCAGTAAGAATTCACCTCCTGAAAAGGGGGGCTAGGTGGGTGAAAATAATGGAAGAAAGGCAAGAAGGATTTTTTTATAAAACTCCCTGACTCTTCTTTGTCGGTTAACGTTTCACAGATAGACATGATCGGTGGGGTGCGGCTAACAGATGCCAATTAAGAGCCCACAGCAGCGCTGTGTCCAGAGAAGGGGGTTCGGTCGGAGGACAGGGGGAAACTAATCAGAAAGGGTTGTCTTCACTGACTGTCACATCATGAGAAAATATGGCTCTAAATGCCATAATCACTTGTGCAGAAGATCATTTGCAGGTTGCAGAAAATTGTCATTTGAATAGAGCAGGTATCTGATGACAGAATATGAAAAATATGGTTTCTCTAGCTCACCTTTTGTTGGACCAGAAATGTAGAAAGGTAAAACATTTTATAGGCTTTATGTGTCCATAGGGGCTCTGCTTCTGTCCCACAGTATAAAAGACCTCTCTAAAGATATCTGTGTGTGTGTGTGTTCTTGCACTACTCATCATGATGTGTAGGCCAAGCATTATACTGAACTGATAAGTGATATACCGAATGAATTTATGCAGAGTAGAGATTATTATTTATTATTTCCCATGTCCTGTCGTTCCATAAAGCTGCCCTGTCAAGCCTTAGTCCATAATCCAATATTTTGTTCTACTGCTCTACTGCTTATGATGCAAATGGAAGAGGCATCTCATTGTGTGTGTGTGTGTGTGTGTGTGTGTGTGTGTGTGTGTGTGTGTTGACTTTACTTAAGTGTTTGTACAGTACCTATGTAACTTAGACAACAAAGTGTCATACACGTGCTCACATCAGGATAAAACCCAGTTGGCACGGAAGCACCGTGGCGCAGAGCTGCACAGGGAGAGTTGGAGAAGAATCGGAATTTCAAAGCGAGCCGAACGTCAGGCAGCATTAAAGTCTCCCCGCCATGATGACTCAGGTCTCTTTAATGATGAGGCTCAGCCTCGGTCTGAGAAGCAGCTCTTTGCAACGAAGGTGATGTTAATTGCACTGAATGCACACAAGGAAACCCGGCATCAAAGTTGTCAAACTCCTGAATCAGGTGAAACATTTAAACATTTTCATTACATTTGAATCAATTTAGACAAAAATCGCTTAACAAGAGGTCTGTTTTTTTGTAATATATTTTTTGCCGAGCGCCAAATGCCTGATTTGTAAGTGTTGAGGCGACCAAGGCTGGAGAGGGGGAGAGCACAAATAAGCCCAGGCCTGCTCGCATTTAAGATTTCAGGTCATATCTTCCATTTGCAGTAAGATGTGAACGAGATAAAAGAAGGTTACACTTGTAATGCACAGAGAACAGTGTCCGCAGATAGGTTCCCTGCTCCCCTCCATTCAAATTTCATCTTACCCCCACCTCTTCTCTTTTTCTGTGTGTGCGTGCTCTCCTACGAAGATGCAGTAGTGAGCGGCAGGCTTGCGGTTTATCTGAATTTCTTTCTGCTTCATCAACGCAAGCCCTCTACTATAACCCACCGCTGGCTGGAGATAAGATAATTGTACTAATTGCTATTCATGTAGTGTGCTCTCAGGGAGCTCACACCGGCAGCTGACAGGCCAAGGAGTTTTTTAGCGTAATTTTCATTAAATGAGGCAGCGGAGTGAAAATGTACCAGAAACCCGCACTGTCTCATAAATGTTCTAATGGAGACTATTGAAATGCGAGTTTTATTGTTGTGAGCTTATGATCCTCTGAAAAGTGTTCTAGATAAATTGTTATTTGAATTGATATTCTTAAAACTACAAAGGATCACAAAGAAATTGATCCAAAGCACCTACACCTTACTTACCCTATTGATGAACTTCACTTACTCAGTGTTTTACATCCGGGTAGCATCACTCCATGCAATACTATCACAGTGATCATACCACATTTCACCCATTAATATATATCCATGGATGTTGCAACAGCCTTACATTAAAGAGAAATATTTGAATTATCTTCCATGATGAAATTGCTCCATCGCTGATCAGGCTGTTGCTAAGCAACGCACAGCAGGCAGTAGCTGACATTGTGACATAATCATTTCAATAACGTGGAAAAATCTTAAGGAGATGTGTGTTAGTGACATTATTGTGAGGTGATACGACTTGCAGGAGAGCTCTCAAATAATGAAAATGTCCAGTCAGAACTCTATTTGGAAAAATTAATACATGTGGTAATACTTTTAAGTTTTAATGTAACAAATTGCTATTGAGTTTATAAAGCTTCAGCATATTGTTCCATGCAACAATAAAACAGGTAAAATAACTGAATATTTAATTAAAGAGATGCTGTGACATAAGCATTAGCAAGCTATTTAAATTAAGGATTCTCAGGGCTGTCAACTTTTCCAAATACCTTGGGGTGTGTGGCCGATGTTGGTAGCGGTGTGTGTATGTGTGTGTGTGTGTGTGTGTGTGTATGTGTGTATGTTGATATTTTTTTAATATCAACATAATCGAAATAATGACAATAATTAGAGTAATGTGTGAAAATCACAAGATTCAAAGGTTATTAATCTTTCAAATTCAGTTGAGCTCAAAAAGGTAAAAGTAGGGAGTGCATATGTGTTGATGCTGAGCAAATTAACAAGTGACAGCAAGATATTCCACTTCTACTGAGTCAACATGTTAATTGGGTGATGGCACTGACAGTATCTCAATAAACAGTAATAAATAAAAGGATCCTGCTTAAAAGATTCTGCAAAATGAAGGCACAAAACTCATCTTATAAAAATCTTATAAAAGAAGGATGTAGGAGTCAATGAGATAATAGCAATTCATTTGACATTAAAGTAAGGTAAATGAGGGGAAAAAATTGGTGAACATTTTGTGTGGAAAGAAATCAATGCACCGGTTACCTTCTTGTGTTGCATTTGAAGTGCCACAGCCGGTCTGTTCAAAAGCATTTTTGTTAACCATAAATATCAGACTATATTGTGCACCTATATATAGGCAGCGCCTACTGATTTTTAAAAGAAAAAACGAAATTGTAATCAGTAACCATAAACATGAGATACATGTTTACATTTAAACTTTTAAATGCTGGTAATATCAACAACCACATAGATACCGCAAATGCTTTTTTCAGAACAGTATTAAAGTTGTCTTCTTCAGTATCAGAATTGAACAGAATTGCAATTACTTCATCACACAAATGTATAAGAAAAGGCAAGGAAGATGTAATTCCAACATTTAACTGGGTTTAATTACAAGAAAGGTAATTCAACAGGGACCACTTACCGAGTGACAGGACAAATCAGGTACAAGAACTAGACACATTCAGGATCTATTTGTACTAAGAACACTGCTGAAGGATCATCAGGTACATAATAAGGACTGGTTTGTGACAGACCTCTATATTGTTTCATGAACATATAGAGTCAGCCTGGCATAGTAATGTTGAAATACTGGAAGTTAATAATTGGCGAGTAAGACAGAAATTCCATCATCTGTGTGAGAGCGTTTTTCTTCACGGTTTGCCTCATCCATTCCACACTTTATTCACTTCACGCTACTTCAACCTGACACACAAACCCAAACTGTTACAGGTGTACTTTTTTGAGTCTCTCCACCACTAGTGTTCACCACCATTCCATTTAGTTTCCACATCACTTCCTGTTCAGCTCCAGTTACAGCGGTGTGAGATGGGGCGAGTGGGTGGAGGCACAACAGTGATTGGGCATTAACTCGTGGGGTGGGCTTATGTCGCTTACAACTTAACAGGCTCTGGTGCTACGTTGACATCCGCTGTTCTGGGACCTCAGAAGAAGGCATGATCTCCACAGCGAGCAGCAGAGCCTGTTAAACTGTAATTGCCAATGGCGCTGTCTCTGAGTAGCCTGACAGCACAGAGGGAATGAAGGAATGAAGGATAAAGAGACTATTTTGCCGTAGGGCTTTACATTTCTAAAAACTACACTGTAGTTTTTGGGGTTGACAGAAAAAAAAATGGATTAAAAAACATAACAAAATAACACAAATGTGTAATTTGTGAACATATAGTTGCAGGCTGAAAATATTACTGTAGAAGCAAAACATGAACTGATCGTGAAAAAAAATAAATTAAAGACAGCCCATTTATTTTCAGAATAAATTATTTTCAGATTATAATTTGTTTTGTATTTATTGCTATTATTAAATATTTTGTACAAAAATTCCAAATCTGAATTTTCAGGTAAACTTTACCTTTGTTCCAGTCCATGAATAAAAATATCAGCAGATATCAGCACCCAAACATCAAGCCATCTGTAATAATGTAAAAATACAACAAGATAATGATCAAAGAAAAAGCACAAGAATATTTAACAATTAGACACTTTTGAAGGAAATATGGATGAAAATTTGCAAATAAGAAATTATATACTCATCACATTAATAAGGGATGATACTTGCCTAAGACTGACCATGACGGAAGCCCAATCTTTGGATTCTGCCCATTTTTTCTTTTTAGGTTATTTTGTACTAAACAAATAAAAATGTTATCTTACTTTAACTGCGGATGCACAGTCTTTTTGCTCCACCTTGTTCCTCCCAGAGATACATATTTTTGCATATGCAAAATATGATTAATTCCCTTCAGACTAAACAGATGCTTTGCTGGAACCTCAAAAGGACATTATGTATGCTGTATGAGGCAAAAACACAAATAAAAAGAAATTGTAATGTTGTTATACAAGCAATAACAATTTCTCAGGAGAAATTAAAGGGATTTGTTTTGAGAATGTAAAGCTGAAAGCATATCATTTTGGGCGGGTCCAAGTCCATCTTGCTGTTTTGCAGAAAAATTAGGTTTTGCATAAAGCACAAAAAGTTGCAATTTTATATGTGTGTTTACCTGGCAAACAGACCAGTGAATTATTATATGAAAAGTGAATTATTATATGAAAAGAGAAACCTGTTGAGTGCAGATTTGAAAGCAGAAGTGAACAATGGACTAACCATACTGACTGTACAAATACAAAATAGATTTTTTTTGTTTTTTAGTTTTGCTTGAATTAATAAAAAAGTGATTTACCACTGTAATTTGCTTGTCTTAACTTTTCTCCCTGTTGTTCCAGTCATGATAAGTAGGCAAAACCATGTTAAATAGGTTTGCTTGTGTCTGCCACAACTGTATGAGCCGAGATTCCATGTGCTTGAACTTGAACTTTGGTTCTGTGTTTGCACATGCGTAGTGAGGACAAACCTCACAACAGGTGACAAATTCAAACGTGTTTGATATTCTTAAGGCCAGCTCATTGTTTATCATGGCCTGGTCGGGAGGATGAATCGGTGATCGTACATCACGTACACAGTACAATGCATGATGCACGATCAAGCTGTGATTTTTCCAGACTCGAGAAATTATCGCACAAGTGCGAAATCAGCTCTGAAATTGCACAGTGTATGCCCAGCTTGAGGGAAAGGAAATGTGTGGCTAAATGAGCGGGTTTAGAACATAATTGCCATAGGCTAGCCTTCATTTTATGTCCTCAGCGTCCTTCTCTCCATTTTCGCATCTGTCTTGCAATAATTAAAACCCATCACCTAAACATGGTGACCGAGAATTGCGAATCAAATTAAGATTTCATTAAAAATGAGCTGAACTTAAATGATAGAAATTGAGCCTGAACCCGACCCGACCCAATATTTATAGCCCTACTGCCTACTGAGAAACTTGACACCAGCTCATTTGCATTCTATCAGTGATTGGATGTTTACCTAGGAGGAGGGGGAAACTTCTCATTTGTGCCTTTTTTTGTGGATTTTCAGATACTGTTGTAAATCTTGTCCATATTCAGTTTGTGGGTAACCAACTTAGAACCGGACCTGCTTCTGAAACCCAGGGGCATAACCACAAGATTTGTCTTGACATTTGAATAAATAAGGATGTATTCACTGAAATATGTAGCAAGCATAAACATATTCAGTAATTGACCAATCAATGACTCTGGCCTATTTATTCATTTAAACCCACGTTACAGTACATCAGCATCTTGCAGAAATATTTAGTTCAGACAACCTGGCAATCTGACTGTATCTACACCAACCGCAACCTATTAGTGCAGAATCAAATATCTAACCATGCTTAAAGGGATGCGGATATCTCCCTGAATCATTTATATAAAGAGTTACAAAACATGACTGGGCAACCACAAAGTGCTATAAGTACATTGGATACTGGACATTTTGCAATTTGAGGCTGATTGATGTTTCATCACTGCACGTCATGACAGGCTTATGATATCAGTGCAAGCCATGTTCATATTTCTTGGCTTTAATCAAATTGTATTTCTTTATTTTTTGCTTTAACTCTAATCCTTTACACATTATTTTAGATTTCCATTTACACTTATATGATATTTCATGATATTCCTCTGACTTAATTTTTGCCTCAGTACATTTGTTCATGACAGGAAAAAAGGACACATTCACTTACAAAACAGTGGATTAACTGTACAACATAAAGGTCCACTCACAACAGTACACCATTGATACACAATGACCTGGTGGGGACAGGGAACAAACAGGATATGTACAAACAGGTAAACACAATCAGTCACTTAGGGAGATTCACACTGAAGATGAAACTCCAGTCCGGAACGCTGAACCGGAGCACCCCAAAAAGTGATGGTAACCCCCCCCCCTCCTGTAGACAAGACCATTGAAGCGGTGCATTGAAGGTAGACCACCATTCTATCTGTCGTTGCTCTCCTCTGAAGCTGAAGGTCTGACATTGTCCCACACTCACCTACTGATTCCCATCATGATCCCAAAAACCCAGCAGGGTAAACCTCGGTTCCTCCTCGCCTCGGGCATTGCTAGAAATAAACTGACACCAGGCAGGTCAGCTCTATCCCTTTAGTGAGCCATCCAGGTCCTGCCACACAGATTGGGTGTTTGCACGTCCACTGTGTTCATGCAGCATGCAAGACCCCACCATGGAGCAGGGGCTCTGGCATCTGCGTCCCAACAAGACTTTGTTGTGGGCATTGGAACCCTGTGGCAAAGTTAAAAAGAAAAGTTAAAAAGTACTTGGCCAGTGATGTCTTTTGGTGTGTAGAAAAGTCTGGGTGAAAATTCGACATTTGGGTAATGTCGGTGGCATCCGAAAAATGGTCTGGTCATTCTGACATGAATGGGTGCATGGCAAGGAAAAAGGGACGCATTCACTCAACTTACAAAACAGGGTATATACTGGACAACAAAAAGGCCCATAGACACTCACAACAGTACACAATGGATACAGAATGACTGATCAGACACAGGACACAAAAAGGATACATTTATACTAGACACAATAGGTGAACAAATCAGGCACTTACAGAGAAGCACACTGAACATGAAACTCCGGCCCAGAATGCAGAACCAGAGCATCCCAAAAAATCGGGACATTGACATTTGTCCTGTTTCTTTGTTTTGCAAACAACTTAACTGTAATCGTTCTTTCAAATGATGGTGCCATGGTGCTGCCAGAGGTCATCATCATAATGCGCGTTTCTGTGGAAAATTGGGGCACTACACTAGAAACATAAATTCAATTGCAATTGGATTAAATTTTAATTTGCAAATTTTTGTTAATTTTAATTTTGAATAGGTGGCTAATTAATTTTAAACAGATCTTCACATGAAATTTCTAGTTTTGAGGAACATCAGGAGGGGAGGTCTCATCCCTGAATTTCATGACAGATATGAAAACCACTGATGCTATTTGCAGTGGCCAATGTAACAGGTCATAAGTATTTTAACACATGGGTCTAATTACTTAACAACACCTAAAGTTATGTGGTGTCGGTGTCCCCTGATGGAAAGCTGCAGCCTTCCACCATTTCCTTGTTCTGTAGGAACTTTAAAGATGCAGCAATGATCTGACTACTGGATGCTGAACCCGCCTTCACCAGCTGCATACAGGCTTTATTTGTTCTCAGAATAATCCACCTTTCTAACTCTAGCGGCCACGCTACAACACAGAGCGTGTTTAACATAATGAGGTGTAATTACCACTTCAAAACGTCAACAGCAAGATCACAGTCTCACTGCAACCGAATTCGGTGCACCCTGCCCTTCCCTCATCGGCTGGGGGGACACAAGGGTGTTCTTCAGACAGGTGGGGACAGCTGGAGAACATCAAAGCCTGTCTTCATGAAGGGGAACGTGTCATTGTCACAGGACTACCATGAAAGAAAACAAACACAAATATTTTTTCTCCCTTTAAATAAAATAAATATATTACTTCAGTCTGGTTTAAAGAAAAAGCCTAATAACAACCTTAAAAGTGACACCAAGTCAACATACACACACATGGACACACACAGTCATGCACGCAGAGACACTAACACAGACATACATACAGCTGGCATCTTTTTTTTCCTGCCTTTCATGTTCAAAGTGTAGCGAATGACTCTGTGGTGCCTGTTAAGGATCAAGGCAGGGAGGGGGGATAAAATAAAAGTGATGAAGAGAGAAAAAGACTGTCAGAGACCGAGAAATCATGAGCCAAGATTATTAAGAATCATTGTCTTCAGAGTCCATATGAAATGATTATAGGTCTGTAACAATCTCATTCAGCAAAGCTTGGTGATATTACACTCACACATGGACTATCACGGATTTCAGACTGCCTTGAAACTATTCTGTGGCCATTGAGACCCTGAAAAGTTCCCAGTGGTTTTCGGGGCACCTTGGGATCCCCTGGAAGTAGCTGTAGGCCAAAGTCTGGTCTGAACGGCTCAGCTACGTTCCTCCACAATCCTCATTTGGACAAGTGGGTGGAAACTGATGGACACAAGGCCAGGGGCAGCAGGAGATCACTGTATCCAGGGGGGAAAGAAATTTCATTGTAAACTGTAGTACAGAACTATAAACTGTAGTACAGAAAATGTCTCTAAATCTTAAACATTATGACTGTAAAGGTAAAGTAATGAAAAATTTTATAATTCGGTAAGATGACTGGTAAGTTTCATAACTCTGAAGTACCTGTTCCAGCCAAAAAGAGCCAAGGTCAGTAATCTTTTTCCACTTTTTAATAGAAATAGGTATATATTACTGTTCCCCAAATCATAATTGTGATCCTCATTATAACATTGTCAAGAACTGCTACCTGATGTGGGTTTTAACTATGTACTGTTCATACCTGACCAAGTTCATTTCCACTTGTTGCCATGGTCACCAAGCAAATAGCAATTGCAAAAGCTAAAGAGAATGATAGTCCTTAATAATCAAACAATATTTTTAGACTCTGTGAAGTCTATGGACGACATGACATTTGAGAGCACATCCAAAGTACTTATTACAAAACACCTTCACAAAACCAAAAATAGTGGTACAGTTGGCAAAAATGCTAACTGAAAGTTAGAAAAGGGTCCTTCAGTTTAAAATGAAAGTTTCAGGTAGTGGCGAGTATTTTTAATTATTGGTTTTAAGTTTTATGTTTAAACAAACCATTTTCAAAATGGCAGTATTTTTAGGTGAAACCCCATTCTGATTTTAGAAAATTGACTAAGAAAATTGAGAAGATCTGCTTGCAAGATCCTGTCAAAATAGTGTGCTAAGTCCAGGATATCTAAAATACCCCCAAGCATGCATTGGCCTCATGGCCATATGATATTAACATTTGATCTCGTAAGAGTGGGTTGATATACATTGTCAGTTCATTCAAAGATGCTTCACTAAACTGAAACTTAAAATTTTGGGAAAAAGTAAAACTATATTTCTCAACAATAAAAATATTCACTCTTTGTTTCTGTTTTAGGTGGAATTAGCGTCCCTTCTTTTCATGTTGCAACCTATTTTAGTTAACTTTTTACTCTGAACATTTAAATGCTTCAGCATTTAAAACAAAAAAGCTCTGCTAATCCACTCTTGCATTTAAAGATGGTGTGAAGTAGACTTCAGTGTTCACGCCAAAGCTTTTTATTCACTGAGGCCATTTAAAGACCATTCAAGAGATCTTTATCGCTCACGCACACACACACATATATCGATAAAATTGACACACACATAAAAGATATAGTCTGACACAAAATAGTAAGATAATGTCATTAATACCATTGATAATACCATGTGAAAATACCATTACCAGAATGTCATTCCACTCATGCCAGATTTGAGATTCTCAATATCTTTAAGGAGCAAATAGGGGTCACATGCATAAACTCTAGTTAGTACACAGGCAGTGAGTTAATAGTCATAGACAGGCTCTTTTTTGAACAGCATGCACAAAAAAAAACAAGTATGCTGAGACGCTGAAGGCCTAGCTGCACAAAGGCATTGGGGTTGGGATGCCTGGTAACTGAAGAGAGCATGCGGAGGGTCCGATGTGGCTTAGTAGTGGCTGTCATTTTCAGCTCCATCTGTCGTGGCAGTGAGAAAGCCCATTAGCATCCGCCATCTAGCTTCATACTGATCCGCCACCACATTAAACCACTGACAAGCAAGGGGGTTTCTCATTGCAGGTTTGCACAGTACTGTTGTCTTATACTGTATGTTTAGTTAATATGCACACATTGATTGTAATACCGTATACATTTAAACATCATGTTATTCTGAGAAATGCCCTAAGGTAAAGAAGTAGTTTCTCATAGGTGCACACTCCCAGCTCCTAAATGCCCTTCCCCTAGCAACTGGTTGAATTTCAAATGAGTTTAACACTGTTGCATTATGATACTCCTACTAAAGTGCTTCATGAGAGCTTCTACACAAATCATTCTTTAGTTACAACGAATAGCATGCAGAAATCACAATCCTCTCCAATACAGAAGCTTAGATCAGAATAAAAAAAACATGAGGTTTTATTGCATTTGAGGTTTTATGAGGTTTTATTACATTGGAGCAACTCATGGTTAAGTGTCTTTCTCAGAGACACAATGGTAGTAATGGTATTAAGACACTCGCAATCTGGTTTGATTGCGAGTGTCTTAACCACCAGGATACTTATTAACAGTTATCCATAAAAGTTATATAAACTGTTATTAACAGTTTGAAAATCCAAATTGTCTGGGCAACTGGGTAAAACACTAAAGTACTTGGCAGCTTGTGGTGCCTCAAATCAGTTGAACTGTGTCTAATTTCAGCAAGGGAAGCTTTTATGTTCATTTTGACAAGTCGTTTGTTTGTGTTCAGTAGTATCAGAAAGAGGTATCATTGTGCCCTGTAGTTTGTCATCCTATTTTTACTCAATGTGTCTTTTACTAACATTGCTATCTTCTCCTAATTATTTAAATAGTAAGAAAACTTGATGCGCTTGCTGAACTTCAATTAAAAATGAACAAATCAACAGAAGGTGAACATGAAAAAACACAATGTAAATGAACAGATCAAGGCCTGTGTAAGTGCAGAGAATGTGTCAGATCCCTTAATCAGTTAAAACTAACAAACAAGTGGCCTCAAAACCAGCGGCACCACAAAGTTGATGTAAAATGAGGCAAAATTACAAATGTGTGATGCAATGTTGCAGTCCCCGCTGGCTGGACAAACATTGGGCAATAATTATGAGAAGAAAAAATAATTGTGCATTATTGTGTGTAGTGATGTGCAGATGAAATGCAAAATTGTAGCAGTAATTATATCACATGGGACAGACTCAGGCCCTCGATTTCCCTTGATGATACTGATTGCAGCAGTGATACATCAAATGACTTTAAAGGTCCCTCTCCACTTGATTGGCACATCTCCTGAAGTGCTTAATTCTTTGAAAATCCATGCAGAGACATGTGAGACGGGTTAAGGTTCAGTATGGCAGAGTGCAGTTCATTATAAATCTTCAGCAATTTTAGAGTTATTAAATGCTGCTAATCCACTGTGTAAAAAAAAAGAAATTATCTAAAACACACAAACGTTGATTAATCTGGAGGGTTTTAAATGCAATGCATTTCATATTGGCTTCACAACAGGTTCTGAATCTTTCCATACACGGTGCCGTGCACACACTGTCACCCTGTCGAATAAACGTTCAGTGTAAATATATTCCAGTACTATGGTTTGCACGTCTGTGCTCTTAAATTAAATCCCAGCAGCTCTCTCGTACCCAATGCTGTGAATACTCCTCTGCCTTTCGGCTGCTGGCTTGTGCCTTGCTGCTTGGCACGGGTCTCCCCTGCCTTCTGGTCTTGGCTCTGCATCATTTCTCACCTCTGTGTTAAGCGTTTCATTCAAATGTGTTTGTGTGGCACTTTTTACAGATGACATTGCCACTAAGCCCAGGCCAAGCCAAGCTGTAGGTCTTAATCATTCCTCCACCGCAGCAAATGGAAATTCTCACTTCCTCTTGGCCGCAGCTCAAGTCTGTCGTGGACTGCTTTGCATCTTTTGCATTTTATTCATCCGCTCCATTTAGGGTCATTAATATCCATCAGCTCAATGTAATATGAATGTTTACAGAAATATAAATCTGCCCGCTTTTCTACCACTGAGGACATTGCAGGATTGTGCTTCAATACGTTTCAAATCTGTACATTACTGTCCCTTAAGATCACAGCATGTTGCTTTCTTCAGAGAGCTGAATAAGTGAATAAGTTAAGCTTAACATTGAGGTCTAATTTATATTTGTGGATTTATCCAGGGCAGTTAACACAAAGCTTCTAAGTAGACTGACACATGTAAAAGTGTTCTTTTTTATTGGTGCAGTCATGGAATGTTGTATCCATTTCGTTCAGTTAAGCAAAAAAGCTGATCATTTTTGTTCAGAGACAATATGAAATGCTGATCTCACTCACTATCCATCACCGCTTATTCCTAAGCAGGGTAGCCACTGCAAGAGCCCTTCCTGTGACATCAGGCACATAAGGAGGGTAGTAGCCTACACTGTAAAAAATAAACCGTAAATTTTACGGTAAAAAACCGGCAGCTGTGGTTGCCAGAACTTTACCGTGAAAAATACGGTAGCAACGTTATTGGTTTTACAGGATTGCACTAACTGTACTGTATATTTTACGGATTTTAATTGTTTTTTTTACGGTTTATAACCGTCTAATTAACATTTATTTTGCTATAAAAAAAAATTAAACCCGTCAAATTCCAGGGTTTACATTGTAATATTTACGGTTCATGGCCATGTTTTTTACAGTTCAGAACTGTCTAATTTAAAGGTTTTTGTTGTAATAATTACGGCTTGTTACCATATTTTTTACAGCTCAGAACTGTCTAAATTATAGGTTTATGTTGTAATAAATACGTTAAAACCTATAATTATTTCACAAAGCAGACAGAAAACTATTTAAACTAAGGAAAAAACATTAAATATGTAAATGCTGTTGAATTATTTTTAATATAAATAAACTGAACATAAGTGAATTCATTCAGCAATTCTATGAAAGCACCATTTTATCACATTAGCTGGGAGCAAGAAGAGATAAAGGTAAAATAGCAATGTAACTTGTAAGTCAAATCATCAAAACCCATCAAAATCTAATAAAAACTTACACATCAGTGTGGTCCCAAGTATTTTTAATAAAGACTGGCAGGCATTTAAACATTAGTGTTTTTTTTCTGTTCTTGTGTTTTATCATAAGTATACAATGGCTTAAGATCAGTCTTAAAATCAGACAAGAAATCGGTCAAGACTATGCATTTAAAATTTAGATTCCGCTATCTAACTGACACTTTAGTTAGATAGGTAAAGTTTAAGTTGAACATTTACATTAATAACTACTAAAGCAGAACAAGGAACAACACAAGTTGCTGGGCACCTTTGCAGGCCATTTACAATGTCTCTCGCCACTTGTAATCCGAAAGGTCAGAGATTAAGGTGAAGACTCTTGGGTTCACTGGGAGTTGTTTTTTGTTCTTCTTTTCCACCACCTTTGTGCCCTTTTCAGGATTGATGATGAAAAAACACCTTGAAAAGAAAAAACAACATTGAAAACCTCTGTAAATGGAGCCACATACACAGTCTCACAAAAGTGAGTACACCCCTCACATTTCAGCAATTATTTTAGTATATTTTCTTAAGGGACAATACTATAGAAATGAAATATGGATATATTTTTAGAGCGGTCAATGTGCTGTTTGTATAGCAATATAGATTTCCTGCCCTCTGAAAATAACTTAACATACAGCCATTATTGTCAAAATAGCTGGCAACAAAAGTGAGTACACCTTATGTTTTACCAGATGTATGTTGTTTAACCATGCAAAGCCACATGTCCTATTCATCATGTTAATGTTTTTGCCTGCTTGACAGGACCATACAAATTTGTGTATCTTGTATTAGAGCAGTTAAAATTTGGTTATTTGAGTCCAATTATCTCATACCAACCACTGGATGTTAAACATGGCACCTTAGAGCAAAGAACTCTTTGATGATTTGAGAATTACAATTGTTGCTCTCCACAAAGATGAGCAAGGCTATAGGCTATAATATTGGTAACAATCTGACACCGATTTACAGTACAGTTGTCAGGGTCATACAGAGGCTTTGCAAGGTGGGTTACACTCGGAAGCCTGAAAATAATCTCACAGCCTAGGCCATCTTTGTGGAGAACAACAATTTTAATTCTCAAATCCTCAGAGAGTTCTCTGCTATAAGGTGCCATGTTGAACATTCAATGGTATGAGAAAATCGTACTAAAAGCACCAAATTTTAACTGCTCCAAAACAAGATACACAAACTTGTATGGTCCTGTCAAGCAGACAAAAACATGAACATGATAAAGAGGACATGTGGCTTTGCATGGTTAAACAACATAAATCTGGTAAAACATAAGGTGTACTCACTTTTGTTGCCAGCTATTTTGATATTAATGTATGTATGTAAAGTTATTTTCAGTGGACCGAACATATATACTGCAATACAAACACCACACTGACTACTCTAAAATATACCCATATTTTATTTCTACAGTATTGTCCCTTAAGAAGATAAAATAATGAAATGTAAGGAATGTACTCACTTTTGTGAGGTACTATAAAGTGAACCTACCCTCCTAGGTGTCTCTACATACCTTTGCAAAAATTCAAGCACTGATGCCAATTCAGTAGGGTAGTGAATGTTGAAACAGTAATAACTGCCGAACATTAGGCTAACAGCAGCGATGAATGTAGTGATGTCATCATTCACAATCTTGCGGTCCACACTGAGCATGAATCGATCAGCAGCATATCAGGAGGGTCCTGTGGATACATTTCAATGCAATGAAGTTATGTACATGTAGCAAGGTAATAGAGTATTTGCAAATATGACTGTTAGACAAATTGCAGTTTATTTTGTACTGCACTGAAAAACTATTTCACATAGGGTTCATGATAAAATTGACACTTGTGTTTGCTAGATACTCACTTAATATTATTGTGAAATCAGAGTTGAGGGTTAAGCAGGTGTCTTTCCAGAAGAGGAGGCACAGACCACCACTGGTAAAATATATAAACTCAACTTTATAGATAAACATTTAATCATTAAAGCTTTGAGGGTGTTACTGTATATGAATAAAACTTAAACTTACCACAGACAATGATGCAAGGGGTCACAGGCAAGTTTCCCAACTCTTCATCCTTTTCAAGGCTTGTCTCTTCTACATAATGAAGAAGGAGCGCCTCTTTCTCATCAAAATAGGAGAGAAGTAGAAGAATCAAGTCAAGAATTTTGAGAAGTAGAAGAATCAACCATTTGTCTGTCCTCTCAAAACTTGAAGTTTTGTGACAGCCCGTAAGACACGCTTGTTCCTGGTTGCACAAACATTCCTCATGAAGTTCAACAGCCTGTTTCCCTTTGTGTCAATGCTGTTTAGGAAGATCTCTTTAAGTGATATCCCTGTGAGGTCTTTAAAGTGCACTTCCATTCCACTTTCCTGAAACAAAAATGGCCACTCTTTAGTAAGGGTTTTCATGTCTGTTCCTTTGTTGATATCTTTTCGTTGACTGTAGTATGTAGATTTCATGAGAACCTTCACTTCCTCTTTCAGAAATTTGTGCTGTAAAAAAAAAAAAAGACATAGGTACGTACTTAGTTGGACCAGGAATAGTTTGTTGCCCTATTGTTATTCAAAACCAGGTGTTCATTTAGAATGACAAGATAGTAAGTAAATTACAGACAAACTTTTTACAGTTGTACAGTTACTTTAACGGACATACTAATATTTTGCCTCACTGTTAAAATAAAATGTATTAAACAGAACAAATAACCAAAAATAACAACAAAAAAACAAAACTGCTACTTTTAGGTAACAAAAGTAATAATTATGTCTGACCATTACAGGGATAGTTCACCCAAAAATGAAAATTCTGTCATCCTTTCTCACTCCCAGATTGTTCCAAACATGTATGCATTTATTTGTTCTGCTAAACACAAAGGAAGATATTTGTAAGAAAGCCAGTAACCAAACAGGCAGTAAATGGGAATGAGATCTGCTTGGTTACTGACATTCTTCCAAATATCTTCCTTTGTGTTTAGCAGAACAAAGAAATGTATACACATTTTGGAACAATCAGAATTTTCATTTTAATATTAAACCATCCCTTTTTTGTAATGGAAACAAATACTTGGACTTACTGGTCTCCTTTAGAACAGAAATAAATTTCCTGGCTTGAATCTTCTGGGGACTCCACTCCAAGTGACTTTAAGGTGTCCTCAAGAGATTTTTTAGTTGCGATTGAGAGTTCAGGTAATACAGCATCAATGGCATTGCTGATGTTTAAAGTGTTTAGCTCTGAATCACCCATTTCTGAAAGACAACCAAAATAATAATTCACATAAATTATAAATTAACCAAAAAATGTTTTGTATAACATACCCCAGTACATTACTTCTGCTGGGACGTTGGTATTCTCTGTAAATCCAAACTGCCTTACTGCATCTTTAACAGAATCACCATACAGCTCTGGGTAAAATGCAGTGCTGTTTTTTTCCCTCAAACTTAGATCACACGTTGACCCTTCTGACAGATAGGCCTGGTACATTTGATGCCTTTCAGAGAGAGTGGAGCACAGGTTTTTGAAATTCTTTAAGTTCCTAGCACATCTTTTAAAGTAACTGTGCTTACTTTCAAAGCGCATTGTCCACAACCTGATCAAAGGACCAAACTTTAAAATCAGTGCAGGGTAATGTCGCAAGTAGTGATGCTTAGGCTTTAACCTATGTCCTGGAAAGAAAGAAAATCTACAAGCAAGATATTCTTGGATAAGAACGTCAAGGTACGCAACCTCTGGCAATGAAATTTTCTGTGCACAAATGAGCTCCACAATGTCTTTTAGCTGAAGGGTCAACTGCCAAACATCATCTGTGGGCTCTTTCACCTTGTCACACATGATCACAGGAAGAAGTCTTAGAAAATTCCAGTTCTGAATAGCCTGACCAGAAAGCTTTACTCCATTGGAGTTTACTGCACATAGCTTACTCAACGCATCAGAGCCACTGTACTTAAATTTCTTAATGAGTCTATTCAGAATTGAATAAGTGAACCACTTTTTCTACTTTATGAAGTACTTCAGGTAAAGGCCTAAATCATAGGAAAGGATACCCTCAAAAATGTCATGGCCTAAACAAGGTGGCAGGCCAGGCACACAAACATTGAAGTAATTTAATGAATTAAAAATTGAGTCAGATATTATACCTTCAACGTTTTGTTGTTCTTCAGACTGTAAAATGTCTACTGCAGATTTGTAGTTTTCAGGAGTGCGCTGAGGTCCACATGCATTTGGATCTGTTTGAAAATCTGTTCGTGTTATCCGGCAATACCTGCAGAAATATTCAGAAAAACTGAAATTTTCTGTGAATCCACCGATATTATGAGACCCCAAATTGTCCCCTGCAATGCACAAAAGAGTCCCTTTAACTTAACAACCTAAATGCTGTTTCACATCGTGCTTGCAAATTTTACATGCGCTGCGAAGATATATTCATGCGCCACAAACAGGGTACATGCTACTCGTGTTTAAAACCACACACTTCTTCAAACGATTTAATTCAACTTACCAATTTGCCCAGACACATTTATATTACTTCACATTCCCACCAGTTTGTAGTTCTGCTCAGTCAATGCAATAATCGTTCGCCACTTGTCCACTGCCGACGTGCTGAAACGCAAACGCTCCGCGCCAATGAGAGCTCAGCCAATCAAATTCTTTGGCCAAGGCGCAATTTTATCATGATTGGACGATGCTTAACGGTTATCTTTCAAATACTTTCAACTAATTCCTGAGAGCAGAGACAAAACAGAGCGTAGAATTTCAGATTTCGTTTCACACACCCTTAAAAAGTAAAACCACTGCTAATTACAGCAAAACAATACACTGGACACAGACAGGACATACCTATCAAAACACACAATTTACAGTACCACACAAAACACAACGGAACAGTACGCGTGATGTCACGTTTTTGCGACGTTCCAAAACCAACATGGCGGGGAAAGGGAAAGGTGCAATGTTTGTTGGAAATTTGGGCAGATTAGAGCATACAACAACAGGTGGACAAAACGCATAAAAACTCCGATATGTTTTGCAAAATACGGGATTATCTTCTTCATCGGGGATACCAAAGAACCACCGAGCAGTGCCGAGACAAGGTTAAAAAACTGCAGGCACAGTATTTAAAGGTGTGGGATGCACCTTAAATCTGGCAGCTCTGCAGATGAAAAAGATAAATTCCAATGGTATTACGCTGTCGACGGCATCAAACCATCTAGCCAACCGAATGCGATCAGCGAGAGCGCCGCTCTTCCTGTTTCTCCTGAAACCCCGCCCACCATAATGACGTAAGCGTGCTGAAAGCATATGTGAGTGCAGGCCAGACTCGTACTCGGCAACCGTGCCTAGTGTGAGTACACCCTAAGAACGTTTCCAGTTCAGAGGAGTGGTTCTTTAAAACACTACAATACAATATTTTATGATAACAACTACTATAGAAATCTATTGAAATCGAACGAGAATTGCTGGTGTCTTCCTCTTGTAAGTCGCTTTGGATAAAAGCGTATGCTAAATAAAGTAAAGTAACTACTTATACATTTCCAATGTGTACAGATTACAAAAAACTCAAGGCATGAATATGACATTTTTTAGAGAGCATTGACTGAAATCAACACAAGCAGGTTTAATAACATCATGTTATCTCATGGGTTTTCACATGTGATGCCATGGGTTTCACACAAGAATGTTCCAAAAACACATTTTTGCACATGTAAAAAACATGAAATTCATGTCTTTTCTGTAATGGATAATACAGTATATTGTTAATTTTCCTGCAATAAACCGTATTTTCGTATGTTTTTAACTGTTAAATGTAAGGTCTTACTCTGTAAAACTGATTACGGTTTTGCACTGTAAATTCTACGGTTATCCCATGTTTTCAGGAATACGGTTGTATCCTGTAGCATTTATACGGTATTTTACTGTTAAATTTACGGACATTTTTTACAGTGTAGTGGGTAACCATCAATATGTCCCTGAGCAAGTCACTTAACCCTGAGTGTCTCCAGAGGGACTGTCCCTGTAACTACTGATTGCACTGATAAAATGTACTGTTAAATGTAACTACTGATAAATGCTGTTATGTTAATGTGAATATAAATGCGTTTGGATTCACCCAGAGTGGAGCACACAAATGCTAAAAAAATACATGTTAAATTGAAATTGCATAGAAATATTTTGATATATAATTTGATACAATAAATACTACCACATAAAACAAGGACATTCTGTACATCTGTAGTCATTTGATTCCCTCGCTGAGGTGCCACTGAGCACCGTCCCCTCACACAGCTCCTTTCACACAGCGCCTTTCGTGGCTGCCTACTGCTCACCAAGGGGGATGGTTAAATGCAGAGGACACATGGATGTGTGTGATTGTTGTGTGCACCGTGTGCTGTGCTTCAAAATGACAATCACTTCACTTTCACACTTTCACTTCAACATCCTTTCCAATTTCGCTTGCACCACACCTTGTGACACCTTGTGCGTACATGGAAAAGCACATGGTTTGAGAGCCATTTTCTTTCCTCTAACCTGAGATAACCACCAATCACATCGTGTTCTAAGAAACGAGAGCATTCCGCTAATCTGATTAGCCATAAACTCACAATAGGCAACCATTAGTATAATTGTTCAGGGACACGGTTCATATAAGTGGGTGTGAAATGGGAAGAAAAGTTCTTTGCGCTGCTGGTTTGTGTGTGTGTTTACACAGCTTCTGCAGTGTGTGTTTATCAGTGTGTGCCAGTGTGTCCTGGTGCATGTCTGCAGCGCCCACTGTCGTGCAGCTTGACTGCAACCATGTGGTATAATCTTTTAAGGAGTCTCAGTTAGGCCTTGTCTTTTTTACTTGACTGGGTCATGGCAGTTTCTTACTGATCCTAACAGTGCGTTCAGGCCTGAGTGTCAGTAAGTGGGTGCGTGTGTTTGTGTGTGTGTGTGTGTGTGTGTGTGTGAGGAGATGCCGTCATGCTTGTGTGAAAAGGGCCGTCACACTCTCATGATTCCCCACCAAGCTTTACCGTATCTTCCTCTCTCTCCTTCTCCCTCTCTCTTCTGCTTCTTCTTCTTTACTTCTTCTGTCTTCTCCAACCCCCCCCCTCTCTCTCAACTATGTCTCATCTCACCTGCTGTCTTCCACTTCTCTTCCTCTCTCTTCCATCCCGAACCCCCGTCTCCCTTATAAAAGCCCTCTTCTCCCCCCCACTCCACTGGCAGAGCAGTCGCTGTCCTGTCTTTTTCCCTTTAATGATTCCCCCGCTCCATCTCCCTGTTTGCACGCCACGCGCTTAATTGCCGCTGTGGCTTTGCAATCCAAATTGAATTCCACCCAGAGCCCCCGCCCCACCTCCCCCCCACTCACCTGTCATGCTTAGCAGCTGAAACCCGATCTTTGCTTTAAAAAAAAAAAAAAGAAAATGGCGCCGGCTCCCTCTCTCCCAGTACACAAATCACCCCACCCCGCCACGTAATTAATTACTGACGAGCTCAGAGCGTCCGGAGCGCTCCCCGCCCTGAGAGCGCTCCCCGCCCTGAGAGCGCCGCATCTGCGCTGCTCACTTTCCACCCAAATGACGACTGCATTTGTTTGCTAATTTGGCCCGCGCTCCTGCTGGGGTGCAGTCGACGTTAAGCGCTGCTATTTTACCCGTACTCCCAACGCCCGTGTGCCTGAAGCACCGTGTGCCACTCGGACCGCGGGAGACCTCACCTCGCGCATCACGACAATTCTACTTGCGCTTAGTGAACATGCTGCAGCACTGCTATTTGGTGACCTGATGCGTGATAACATGGCTGAGAGACCACAGCGCATCTCATTAGTATGTTAACAATGAGTCTGCGGCCTCTCCTTGAAGTGAGAACCCAGCATGATGTTTTCTTTAAAGTTTTGCGGTTTTGTTTTAGTCCGTTTTGTTGGGGGTGGGGGTTATATCTTCAGCAGCATGTCAAGTTAAAGTTGCGAGGTAGCGGTTAATCAGAAGGTTGCCGGGTCGAATCCCGATCCGCCAAGGTGGGTTGCACTAAAGGGTTAGAAGGTTGAGTCCTGGTTTTGCTGGCAGGACTCTATACTGACCCCTACTGGCCAGGGTTGAGTCTCTGGCCCTCTTAAGTACAATTTAGCTGATCTTCAGTTTAGAAGAAGAGTACTCTCAGGGACTTAGAGCGAAATGGTGTGATTAAGAAGCCCTAATATGATCGTTTTAATCTAAGAATACAAATAAACTAAGGAAAAATAAAGATCCATCAACACAGCTTTACAGACAAAATAATTTGTAATAATTTACAAATATTGATTTCCTCATGCTGTTATAATAGTGACTTGGTGCTTGCTTTATTTGCATGTATTTGTGTGTGTATGTGCATGTGTAAGAGAGTTACATAGATGGATAGATATTGTATATTTAACATCTGACCCCACAAAGAAATAAGTGTGTGTGTGGTAATTGGTAAGACTGTGTGTGCAGAAACACACACACACACATTTACCAATTACTAAGGTTTAGGATGTACCACATTACACTATACTGCTTTTGCTTTGTTGTAATTAAACCAAATTCTGCCTCTCTCTCTCTCTCTCTTCGTCTCTGTCTCATGGACACAGGAATGACGAAGAGCCACAGTGCCATCTATTGATCACTTGATAGTGAAGATGAACCACTTTCCTGTCACTCTCTTTCCTGTTGCCAGGGAAAAGGATCAGAAGAGGAGAGTTGCTGCACAAACGCGACATTTTGATTTAATTTCCCAAGCTCCAAAGCATTTCTAAGGCGAAATGGCCTATCAAAATTGTTTAAAGGTAAAGGGTTCGTCTGACCCAGATAAATTTAGCACCATGAATGCAAAGTCACAATGGCTGAGCTGCAGCAATTATAACATGAAGAACTTTGAGTGTGAGACATTTGTTACAACTGTGAAAGAGAAAGCAGAGACTGTGTGCTTGTGTTGGGTGGTGGGGGAAATTAACCTCCAGTACCCATCAGCAGTTCAGACATCCATTCCAGATCTTGCATTTATATATACACACACACACACACACACACACATAATTAAGTTGTAAAGTTGTTAAGTTGCATCAGTTTTGAACATTCAGCTTCCAACTATTGTTTTCTGTAAGAAATCAGAATAACGTGTGTTACACATTCTTAGTTCCTTGTAAACATGCAGCTTCTCCCTAATTTATTATGTTGAAATTTAAACTGAGGATATTTGGTTACGTTAAAAGACAGGCCCAAACCCCACAGCTCAGCTCTGCCCGAGACTTTCTACCTTTGTACAGATCACTCGCTATTTTGGGGCAATTGGCACGTTAAGAAGAGCAGCCCACAATTTCAAAGCTCATTACCCACCAGACATGGGTGTCAAGACAGGATTTTTTCCTCCGAGAACGAACACATTCGGGTGTTTGTAAAAAAAAAAAAGGAAGGGGGGGGGGGCAATGAGGACATGGCATGAGCAAGCATCTGCATTTACGATATGAAACGTGATTTTATGGGAAAAGAAAGGAGTTACAGTTTTACCTGGTGAATGGAAAACAGAGCGGATGGTGAACCAGACAAGATGTCTTTGTGCAGTCGGAGGAGGGAGATGAGTGCCCTTAGTGCGATCAGTCATGACACACATCACATGTTCTCCATTGGACTGCGCTGAGGAAGCTGTCCAGAGTCACTGTCTCTCTCTTTTCCCATCTAAGCAGCCAGACAGGGGATTATCTCTCTGCTCTGAATTTCTGAATAACACAGAAACCCACTGGAGAGAGCTAAGCTGACGGAGAGCAGGGCCAAGTCACAGAATGAGGGGGGCAGGGAATGTCCGTTTCAGGATGACCCCCGCTGAAAAATTCTCATCAAGAATGCCACTTTTCAGCTTTCACTTGATCTCACAGTTTTGGCATAACTTATACTTGAATCTCATATAATATGTTTTTCATATGGTGGCCAATTGTCCATGCCAATTATTCCATAAATCCCACATCAGTATTGCTGGGAAATTCTGGTGCACAAGCCGCTTGATTCACCACTGCTTTGTAAGTTCTAGTCCTGATAAAACCAAGTAATACCAAGCACTTGACTCCACTCAGCCCAAGCCTCATTTACAGCAGGGTGGCTTATTGTCTCAGAGCAAAAAAATAACAATGGATTTAATTGGGAGAAAGCAAAAGAATCTGCATTTTAATATGTTATCTAAGACTGCAATAACCTATGACCTTCTGTGCCATTTACACAAGTCCATTGCATGCAGCATAATCAGAGGTCCGGAAAGGTCAAGGGCCTGCAGGCAGCAACAGTCTAATCACAACTGTGGCAATACGTGTCCACGACGTGTTGCTGCATTTCTTGGAGTAGTGTCTATTCCACTGGCATTTTTGCAGCTGCAGTGTGGTCATCGAAGCTTTGACATAGATCCATGGTTTCCCTGGTGCATATTTGGGGATATTTGTTGTGATAGTTTGTGGAATGTGATAGTTCTCTGTTTTGGATGAAAAAGCCTGATGGAAATTCTCATTGCAAAGATTAAATTCTATTTTTAATCCATTGCTGTTCCAGGTATCACAACGCCATCCAATTCTTTTTTTTAGAAGATAGAGAGTGCTTCATAATAGAAATGCATGAGCCCGCTAGCTGGTCGTAGGACCAGAAAGAGGCTATGGTCCGCATTTTTGGCAGAATGTTTCAGAACTCTTACTGCCCCACTGTTCAGTACATGCGAGTTGTGATAAGTAGACTGAAGAGCGCAGCGATAAAGGATTTTTCAGTCCAGCCTCCTGCAAACTGCAGCAGCGCTGCACTTGGCAGGCAGGTTTAGAGTGCTAAAGAGTGCAGCATGAGGTGTTTAATTGCACGGTGGTGATAAAGAGTTGCTGTAGGAGTGGAGTAGGCAGTTAGAATGTGAAGTTCGGAAGCTCCACAGCTTGTGTGTGTGTGTGTGTTTGTGGGGGGGTATTCTTGATTGGGGTCATATTCGCTCGCTAAGAGGGTCTGAAGGGGCCAGCGGGCAAGTTTGGGCTGATGCTCTGGGTTGGGGGCTGAATGATGAAGCAAGTATTCATGTAAATGTCCTAGTTAGAGGGTAGTGAGTTGGACTGGACTGTATTCATCACTATCTGCAGGGTGCTCTGACCTGGGGCGCAGTGGCTGTCTTACCAGACAATGATGCAGCAGCTCTGCATGCCCTGAATGGCACTCAGTTATTTATATACAAACTGGTTTTCTTTGCACTTATTCAATCCGTCATGTCTGGCTAGCTGGCTATTTGAACAGATGAATGGATGGCGGGAGGGAGGACGGATACATGAATGGATGTCAATTGATGGGGTCAGTTTGATTGCTTTTTGCTGATTGCATTCTAAAGTGTTCCACTTATTCCACATATTATGTTCCATGTTGTATCGTAGGTCCCACCCAGATGAAAAAAACACAAAAAATAACCATGTGTTGCCAAAACGTATCAATGCAGATTATGTGTTGAGTATTTGTGTGGTTACGAAGCAGAGCACAGAAGAACAAATGTATTGCATACAAGACATAATCATTATCCTGGGTTTAAACCGATGTATGGATGAACATCATCTGCAGATTTGTGTTTGTTGAGGGTGGTGAGGCTGAAAACTTTGCCTTGCTGTAAGACCTTGCAGGTGGAAATGTTAAGTTGATAGAAGCATAAACTTATTCATCAAACATTTTACTGCCAGCCTAAAAAAAATGTTTGATGTTGAAGGAACTGTTCAGCAGGAATGTCTTCTTCCCAGCTGAAATAGCAACTTCTGCAGCACTGACCTTAATAAAAGAGCTACTCTGAAGGTGTGAGACAGCACTTGCCTTTGTAGATACCCCGACTAAAAGCTGGAATTGGCAGAGTTCCTGGGTAAGTAGTGCTGACTGGGAAACCAAAGTTACTCCACACTGTAAAAGTGAGACTTAATCAGTTGCAAGGAAGATCTTTGAGTTCAAGAACTTTTATCCTGTGGTGAAAAGAAGTGATCAGCTGATGTGACACTTCCCACTCCCAAGCCATTGCCTTTGTTGAGTTCACTTAAGCATGATGTAAACCAGTGGTTCCATTATAGATTTATACATTGCACTACATAGTGAACTAATTAAACAGAGCAGTGTACATTGTATGTGATATTGACCAGGGTTGGCCAAAATTCCGATGAATAAATACTGAGTACATTTACATTTACATTTAAGGCATTTATCAGACACCCTTATCCAGAGCGACTCACAATCAGTAGTTACAGCCTAAACATTTACAGCGGTCAGGGTTGACTGCAGCTGTGCTCATCACATGTACCCAATCCTGACAGCGCATAAAAAAAACCACAGATGTCCGCCCCTTCGGGAGGGATGACATTTTAGTGGACCTAGTGCACGTATGTGAATGTGTGTTTTTGAGTTCTGGCAATCGGCACACGCCTGTGGTTTAGTTTTAGTTCTCCCCTTTGTTTAAATCCTTTTCGGCTACCGCGGGTTAATGACATATTCTCACATTATAATCATGTATTTTCTTCCACAAGTCTGATCAATTAATAACAATAACGACAACACTAATGAAAAAATAGAAACCAAAATTCCAGAGGAAGTTTGGATGGGCCTGTCCGAGCATTGTTTGCAGGAGCAGGTGTGGCATCTAGAGGTGGTGTCAGCTGTAAGAACAGGCGGTATTCTTAAAGTACATTTACATTTACATTTATGGCATCTTATCCAGAGCGACTTACAATCAGTAGTTACAGGGGACAGTCCCCCTGGAGCAATTTAGGGTTAAGTGTCTTGCTCAGGGACACAATGGGAGTAAGCGGGATTTGAACCTGGGTCTTCTGGTTCACAGGCGAGTGTGTTACCCAATAGGCTACTACCACCCAGTAATTGATGGAGCATGCAATCATGTGAAACTTGGTGACTTTTGGAGCATGTCGAAACATTTGCATGTTAGGTAAAGTGTAATAAAACCAGGTGTTACTAATAAAGTGGCCGAAGGACCGGGCGGTCTTAATAATGTGGCTGATTGAGCAGGCATCCTAATGAAGTGGCTAGTTTAAGATTACATTGAATTACATTGTTGGCATTGCTGCTGTATCAGTACCCCTTGTAGGACCCCCTTTGTTGGCAATGACACTGTAGAAGTACCACTTAAAAGGGGCCCCATTTTGAAAATGCTACCAATGCTAAAATTAGCATGAATGCATTCCAATGGGGAAATTACCCTGTTTGAGCATTGAGCTTAGCCACGCCCACTACGATCGCTTATAAAAGTAATAGCACACCTCACACAATAAAGTAAAAATTTTTGATATATAGCTAACCGGTGTGCGTGCTTCGGTATGACCCGCATTAAGTGCTGAAAAAGTGACTGAAGTAATAATAAATTGACATTTTTGTTTTTCCAAAATTGTGCATGAGCCGTAAATCAGACAGAGACAAGCCATATGTCAAAAAGTTGGTCTTGGCGAGATCTATGAGAAGACAGGAAGAAGAAAATGTCTTTGTATGGCTAACAATTTTGTATTGCAAACAATGTTGAATTTTGGACGAATAATAAACGCGTTACGAAAACGTTTTTTGCGGAATTGAGCGTGGACCGTGAATCCCACCAAGCTGCACAACCTGACATGAAATTCGTGTGTGTGCACACAACCGTATCAGCACAAATTCTAAAAAAGTGTCCCGTAGTCCCTAACAAAGCAACCAGTATGTCATATTGTGCAGAGAGGTTAGCCGTTTTTTGTGCAATTTAAGGTCTTAGCGTGGCAGCTCTGAATGTAACACATGTTCTTTTTTCCTTTTTTCCAGGGTTTCCCGACCCCGTTGGTGGCACCGACTCATGACAGGCCCAATATATGAATGAAACACCCCCATTACTGCGACCCATTTAACCCACCTGCGCCCCCTTTAACCCCCTGTCAAATGATAAGGCTTGATGGGGTGGGGGCAGGGCTGTGGTGGTGGGGAGGTTTAGTGGAATGTCACTCTTACCTGTCTTCAAATCTTGAGAGTTCTGCAGACAACTCTTTATATTCAAACACAAATGAGGCAATAACATCATCATGCAATGCAAAACGTACCTGCCCACCGTCGGACAGAGCTGTCAGCTTTTAAAACTTCCAACTGAAATCTGCAAAAGCAAGTTGTGGTATGTAGAGTAGCCTGTATATGCTGTATATATGTAAAAGAAATAAACTCTGAAAAGCACTGTATCAAAACACTCCAATCTGATGGTACCTGGCATGAAAGCGGCGTGGCACAATAGAGGTTAAAAGAACGAAGAGTTTCTAATTTATTAACACCAGTAAATTACTATTGCAGTTATATGTAAATATTGTATGTAAAAAAGGTACCAATGTTACAGAAAGAGATAGAGATAGAGGAAGAGAGAGTAAAGCCAGGTACCAAGGCAAAGAGAGGTCGTCTGGTCCAGGAGAAACAGGGGAAGACAGCAAGACTCAGGACCTGGGGGGACTAGTCCTTTTTTACATCAAGCAATTGACGGTAACTAAGTAACCTTTACTCAAAGTAAAATTTAATTTAAGTAGAATTTTAGCAACATAAAGATTACATTTAATTTGCCACCTCTGACTACTGGCAAGGCCCACACGTTGCCTAAGGACACCAGGGATACATTTTTAGACCTGCGATAGGCAAGCAGCCATGTAAGAAGGCAACAACTGTTGGCGAAATGGACGAACTTCAAGATGACTGTCAATCTTTGTCGGACTGGGGCTCCATGCAAGATCTCGCCTCATGGAGTGTCACTGATCATAAGAACAAGGGGGAATCAGCACAATGTGAGGACCTGATCAATAACCTGAAGAGAGATGGGACCACAGTAAAAAAGGTTATCAGTCACACACTACACTTGTGGATTAAAATTCTGCAGGTCCCCCTGCTCAATCCAGTACATGCCCAGGCCACTGAAATTTGCCAAAAACCATCTGGATGAACCAGAGGAGGCAGGGGGGGCCACGTGGTCAGATGAGACTAAACTAGAACTTTTGGGTTTGAACTCCACTTGCTATGTTTGGAGTACCAAGGATGAGTACAATCCCAAGAACACCATCCCAACTGTGAAGCATGGGGCAGGAAATATCATACTTTGGGGGATACAGGGTGACTGCACCATATTAAGAAGGGGATGGATGGGGCCATATATCACAAGATTTTGCCAAATAACCCCCTTAAGAGCATTTAAGATGGGTCTAGCAAGACAATGACCCAAAACACACAGCAAGGGAAACTAAGGGGTGGCTCCGTAAAAGGTATTTCAAGGTCCTGGAGTGCCCTTGCCAGTCTCCAAATATGAAACCAATAAAAAAAAAATCTATGGTGGGAGCTGAAAATCTGTGTTGCCCAGCGACAGCTTTGAAGCCTTAAAGATCTAGAGAAGGTCTGTATGGAGATGTGAAACAAAATCCCTGCTGCAATGTGTGCAAACCTGGTCAAAAACTACAGGCATTTACCTCGGTAATTGTTTCTGTACCAAGTTCTGTTTTTAGATTGTTTTCTAATATCCATATACTTTTATATTTTAAAATTCATGCAATGTGATTGAGGTGCAACTGGGCGAAGCACCTTTCATGGCTGGCCCACCAAGGCTGATGGGCTAAAAGCAGAGAACATATTTTGTTGTGTGCACCATGTGATGTGCTGCAGTGTTTCACCACTACAATCATCTCTCATGTGGAAAACCAACCTGTATATTAATGGATTTAAACAGCTGTGCTGTTTTATGAACAGTTTATTTATTTTGTAATTTTGTGTGGATAGAATTACAATTTCAGTTACAATACCTAATAATACAGAGAACTACAGATTCATAAAATTCAACAAGCTGCTGATTGATAGCTTAGAAAAAAATAATGACTAGCGGCTTTGTATAGTCCAAAGAAAACATAAATTATAGAAATAATTGCTGCTCTTGAAAATGGGAAGACACAAAATGCTGAACACAAAAAGAAATCCAGACTCTCCAAACATATGAACAAACAAAGCAAGAAAGAAATATAAGATTATTTATTTATTATTTTATTTAATCTTGTTTTTTTATTTTAAAAAGAACTAAAAACCAACAAGCTGCTGAATGGTTGTCTAATTGTTCCGTTGCACTTCTCCTTTGTACTCTTTGTGAACCCAGATGAACAACGTCTCTGTGGCCATGGGTCTAACTGGTGGCTTTTGTCTGGAGAGCTCTGTTTTCTCCAGTTTAGAGGAAACCTGGCTCCATGAACTGAGTGTGGCCTGCCCAGAATCCAGGCAGATGCAGGTCCTTGGGGCTATGGAGCAGCTTTGATGTTAGTCACAGGAGACAATGTGATTGGGCCTCAGCACTCAAGAAGCCTGGTAGTGACAACAAAGAAGCTATGCGAAAGCTACGGGTTGAATATAGAACTTTGAGGATTCAATCAAAATTCCTGGGAGAATTCCAAAAGACATTGGATTTAAACAAGCATTTTGGTAATAGATCTGTACCATTTGGTTGATCTGTAGGTCTGTGATCTTTGGATCATTAAAGCATAATTTAAGACATTTAGTATCAGGAAATGAAGTTAGCAGAAAAGCAGATTTCTGTTACTTAGCAACATGTCAGCAAAAGGGCCACGTAATCAACCCCTTTAACTCTAAGGGAGGCCCCTTTTATTATTATAATTTTAATTATAAAATATTATATAATGTAACAATGTATACATAATTGTGATACGTACATAAGCAAACATTCTATGTATGCATCACTTTGTGCATCAGTGTCAAGCAAATTTAGTTTGCCATGTCATTTTGTTCCTACTAAAAAAATTCATCTGTACTCACCGGGTAGCAAACTCTTGTGCTTGTTAGACTGCATAAATGAGCAAGCATATGGCTTTTAGGGCTTTGAGTCACAATACTGGAGACAAAAAAATGCCAGAGACATGGCATACAAGCAAATGGGACAGTTCTCCGCATCGCCACCATATGCCTGTGCACTTGTTCAGAAGCTGGCACCACTTAGTACCTTGTTGGCACACGCCAAAAAAAGGCAGCTGATGTTTCGACGTGGCAGCATTTTAAATAAATCATTATGCAGCAGCGTCAGTAGACTGCGTTTGGAAGAGTAGCTCCCCCAGGGCTAGTGGGAGGAGGTGGAAAAGAGGGATCAGAAGGGATAAGGGAAGCATATAAGAGGAAAGGGAGTGGGGGGTAGGCTGAATCCTCTCTTGATTTGGATAAAGACGAAAATGAGATTTTCCACAGGATACTATTGGAACCGATTCATTAAAGCAATATTTCTTCTCTCCCAGCTCGGCATCTGCATGCATGCGTGTGTGAATTTGTCATCGGAACTATCTACATCGCAAGTTTTTGACAGAGGACTGAAGGAAGGAGAATAAAAAAAAAATAATGCTCTGAATATAGAGAGGCTCCACACGGTCTTGTGACACTCCATTTATATTCAGTATCAGTTAACCTTTCATTGGGACTGAATGCAGGTCCTAGATGACATTTTATTAACCCCAGAAGGTGATGTATTGCCAGCATTTCCACACTGTGGATTGTGCTAAGCTCTTATCAGCTCTGCCGCTCCCTCCCTCCTTCTCTCTCTGCATACGCTGATTACTTTGAGAGCAAGGAAGCCGTGAAGGGAGAGAGGACCCGTAGGCTGTTCTGGCCTGCACTCCTTTTCTGACAAAGAGGCAATCCGTCAGCCAGCAGCTCGCTGGCAAAGAGTCCGTCATCTCCCAGCAACATGTGGTTGGTTGTAAGTAGCGTGGTAAAAGAAAGGCTTTGAGCTCTTTTGGTTTCTCATCGCTTTTCTAGGGTTTAATTTTTAGTTTTAGGTTGTCGTGAGCAACAGAGCTTCGTAAAATCAAACAGAAAGAAAGGAAATGTGTACTTAAATTCAGTGATTTGTTGCATGAAAGAAAGGATTATTCCATGTACAGACTCTTGTTACTCTGACCTGTAGTAGTAATAGATGTGGAGATAAACCCATTAACAGTTTTTCGATGATTTTGTGTTGAGAATATATTGGGTGTCATGGCACTACCATGAACTTGCCCCTAACATGAACCTTTCAGGCTCTCCCCCTCCATGGTGAGTTGTTACACCTTCTACTGCAATCTATGTTCTAGAGTGGATTAGTTAGACACAAATAAAATGTGCTAGAAAGTGAGAAAATGCAATTTGTCTACATTTTCACCAAACTAGCTGGAGTTGTCTAGGCAAGGCTAGTTAGTAATACTGGTGCATACTACCTACCACCCATCTGTTTATGTACCAGGAAGGGAAATAAGGAAACTAGCAGCTATCACAGCAATCTTCAGTAATAAAGTTTAGATAGGTTATCAGTCCATACCTGGGTGAACACACATGCCAGCTCCTGTTGAGTGTTTCCAGTACGTCCCATTGCCCAGTTATAAAATATTTATAAAAAATTTACATCTTTGATAGGTTAGGAAAAAATAATGACTAGCTGCTTTGTATAGTCCAAAGAAAACATAAATGGGGTGGTAGTAGTGTAGCCTAGTGGGTAACACACTCGCCTATGAACCAGAAAACCCAGGTTCCAGTCTCGCTTACTACCATTGTGTCCCTGAGCAAGACACTTAACCCTAAGCTGCTCCAGGGGGGGGACTGTCCCTGTAACTACTGATTGTAAGTCACTCTGGATAAGGGCGTCTGATAAATAATGTAAATGTAAATGTAAATGTATAAATTATAGAAATAATTGCTGCTCTTGAAAATGGGAAGACACAAAAGGCTGAAGCCAAAAAGAAATCCAGACTCTCCAAACATATGAATAAGCAAACAGAGCAAAAAAGAAATATAAGATTATTTATTTATTTATTATTGTTTTATTTTATTTTTTATTTTAAAAAGAATGTCCAAAATCAATCTCATCCAGCCAATTAGGAACATTTCAGAAAACTACTTTTAAGTGCATTCATTAGGTGATTAGAGCAAACACTGTGGAATTATCATAAATGTGAGTTATTCTTGAAATCAGTCTTTACATGAATGATGGAAAATATTTCATGTGTGAGGACTTTTCCTTGGTATGCTTTTGATTATGTTCAGTTGCCTGCTTTTAATGACTGATCATCTGGGCTGCTTTTTCCACCCTTGTCTCTCAAGTAGGCCACAATGAGACAGTTATTCAGCAGCGACTGTGCTTTACCCGGCACTCCATCCGCAGCTGCTGAAAAACCTGCAACTTGTGTGAAAGCAGTTAATTGTGCCACCATTGTCTCCTGGAATAAAGAGGCTGTCACATTGAGAGAAGAGGAGAGTTCAAGTAATTGGTATTCATGATTTTAGGGGCGAAATGTGCACGCTTCCACTATAATGTTTTAATTGAGCCACTGAGAAATATTCCCCTCCGCATTATTACATATTTGCCAGATATTTGTTGCTGTAGTTAGCGAGCTTGTTCCACTCCTTTAATGTGCACTGATGTTCAAAATGACTATTCTGATGTGTCTATTGCAGTGTAGCCATAAACAGGGAATGGCACAACATTTTTGTAATTATCCAGGAAGGTTTATAGTGCATGACCTTAAGAGAACCGGGAAACGAAGCACTGAATATTATGCTTGTGTCAGCAAACTCTGCTGCAGGAAGACATCTTTAATGGCTACTTAGCACAGCTCTCCAAAAGAGCAAAGAAAGAAAAATGGCTTTAAAAAATTGCACACCCTGACTGGAATAACAAAGAGAACACACAAAATGTCCTGTCACAAATAACCAGAAATCAGTAAGGGTGATAAAATATAGAGATATTTGCTTATTCCTTCACAAATAGATTGCTGAGCCAGTAAAATTTAGACATTTGCTAACATTTTCTGTAGACGTGTAATATGGCCTATCCTAATTAATTTAGAAAAATTAATCTAGAAAATCCATTTTTCATGTTAAACTTAAAACATTTTTTGAACCATCAAAAAAAAGTATTAATCCTTTTAATCCAGTGCCTAGTAACCAATACACAGCAATTGCCGTGAAGCACATTCTTACTAGACTGGCTTCTGCCATTAATTGCAGGCACTTAACTTTATGTGTCTCCAGGGACACTAAAACTTTAACAAGTGAATTCTATAAATGATTCATGAATAAACATCTATGAAATTATTTTGTTTTAAACCGCTAGATGAACACACGACCCAGCTGAAAAAGGAATGCACTTTAATGGACATGACTGTAGCGGCGCTTCCTTTGCAGACCACCCAATAATCTTCCTCTCCCTCCTGCTGCATGTTTAGGGGCAATTCGATCAGGCATTTGGCGGCAGGACTGTATCTCCTCATCTCATCAGGCTTTTGCACCGACCAAGAGCATTTGGCTGGTAGCCAGTGAACAGCAGCACAGAGGAAATTATGAGGAAGACACCCTGCCTCCCTCCCTCACTCCATACTCTGTCCTTTCCATGCCTTTCAGGTTTATTTAGAGACAGTCTTTTAATGTCAGCTCTCATTTGGTGTCTTCTGAAAAGGCAGAAAACGAGCTGTGAATCCATGGACGCTAGTGCACAATGATTAGTATAACTGAAGAATGACATGCATAACATTGAATGAAGTGACACTGAAGCGTGTAAAATGGCCACATCACAGTGTCTTAATTACAGTCTAAGAAAGACAACTGCTGCCTGACTGTGACATTCACTTGAAATGGACTGAGGGGACCATTGGCTAATGTCTTGTGGGAGTGTCTGTAAAGGCCAGGATTCTTGGCGCTCATCTTCGAATGAAGAATGTCTTCTTTCAAGGCAAAGTTTAATTAAGATCACGTGATCATTAACAACCTAATAATGAGGATGGCAGCCTTGAAGCACACAGATTGAAAACACTCAAGATGGGGCCTTCAGAAACAGAGCTGGGATTTGCTTTGGGGTACATTTTGAACCCCTTATATCGTGCATCAGTCCAGTAAGTTTTATTTGAAAGTTCACATTCTGTTATGAGGTCTGTGATTTTAGCCCCCATGGTCAATGTCAACACTGTCTGTTTTGAACAATTCTGATCTAATATATAAGACTATTTTGTAAGAAAAGAAAATTATTCATTGCTTTGAAGCAATTTTCCCTCTTGTGAATTTTAAAGTGTTAATTAAGCCCAACTGGAAACACAATTGTAGACCGCCCCATGGTTAAATTATTAAACTGGATTAACGAATGGATAATTGGAAGCGCTAACGCTGATTGATTTTACTAAATAGTTATTTAATGAGTGATAATTAGAATGAAAAATATATATTGAGGTCTACTTACCAATCTATGAAATTGCTTTTAATGATTTGTTCTGAAACACCCCATCTAATTTGGTGTAACAGCTGAAACTCCAATAATCACTCCAACAATAAGACAATGTCCCCTGTTGCCAGGACACATAATAGTATATTTTATCTTTAACATTGGCTTTCTTGTGCCCATTCTAGCTTTGGGATCTTATACAGCTGTATAAAGCCATCCTCATTACTGTGCATTACTAGTTATTTACTGAATTCAATCTCTGAACAATTACAAACAGAACTGGCCATGGTATCTTATAGAAAGTACAGTTTAGAACTTCAATCAATACAGAATGTAGAAGGCCATAATTTAAATTGGGATATGTGAAACATTGAGTTGACAGACAGGATCCTTACCAAGAACAATCTCCACCAAAGAATTTAAGAATAATCCAATATAGGCCTGGGCAATTTCATAAACTACTGTTCTGTTTGGCTTGAAAGACGGCTTTGGATCCCATGAATGCAAATCAATTACTCACTGGGGAAAATAAATAAATAAGATAAAGTGAAGTGATTGTCACATGTGATACACAGCAGCACAGCACACGGTGCACACAGTGAAATTTGTCCTCTGCATTTAACCCATCACCCTAAGTGAGCAGTGGGCAGCCATGACAGGCGCCCGGGGAGCAGTGTGGGGGGACGGTACTTTGCTCAGTGGCACCTCAGTGGCACCTTGGCGGATCGGGATTCGAACCGACTACCTTCTGATTACGGGGCCGATTCCTTAACTGCTAGGCCACCACTACCCCCAATGTACATTGTATCCAGATAACTTCAAGTTACAGTCAGCAATGTGCCCTTTTATAGAGAAATTACAGAATGTGAATATAATCTAGTAATGACAATCAACCTTATTTATCGTTTGGTGATTATTATCCTGAAAGGGATGTCTGGTAGAGCCGTAATACTCAATCAGTAAAATAAGGCCATACCTGATTTGGAATGGCTGATTTGCCTTTACATTTACATCATTTAGCAGATACCCTTATCCAGATCAGTAGTGACAGGGACACGCTGGTATGTGTATAGATGCTTTGATCATGGCAACCTACTGAGCAGCAAGACAGTGTTTTTTTTTATTTGATTTAATGTGGAATGTTACAAATCAATCTAAGCAATGCCGGTTCTTTACTCTTATAACAGCTTCCATATAAAAGTTCTATAAAAAAAAAACTGTGTAAATGGAATAACTGTTTGTGTAAATGTGTGTGGGTATCCTATTTTGACATAATACTCATTGTAGCACAATTATTCTTGTCAGTCCTGAAGTTAAAAAACCTATACACCTGTTCAACTGTACTTGAACATCTCTGCAGAAACAGCTGGAAAGAATCATGTTCATGTTTTTGTCCTAAAACTGTCTATGATTATTACAATGACAAATGAAGGGAATGATTTAGACATTACTGCAGCAATGGCACATTAGAGACATAATAGAATCAATTATCAAACATTCATGATTCATACTTTGAGCAGTTGGCTTTTAATGCATAATTATTCCCTATTGCTTGTTCGTTAACCTTGTGTTGCATGATAATTAAATGATGAAATAAAAGAAATACATGAAGATATTTTTTTTATTTTTCTCTCATGCTTGATTGGCATTTTAGGGAATAATATTGCCATTTTAGGGAAATCAATGTGTAAGCAATTATATAAATCTGTATTATTAGTTTAAAAATTGCAAAATTAGATGTTCCTGAGGCTCAGCCAGCAAATAGCCGCCTTTTTCCCTGCAATATATAAGCACTGAATGTAAAGCTGCTCCTTTACCCACAATGCATTCAGGACATGGCTGCCAGAGTGGCACAACATAACAGTCTTCACCATTAATTACCCCCCCATATCAATACACCCTGCCACTCAGCTTTCGTGTCAAGGGGTCAGTAACAATGGAGCCATTGAACAGTCATTAGATCTGATTAAAATTCATTCCGACTAGGGTCATTATAAGTCAATGTGCCTTATTATCAGCTTATGAGCACAAAGGAGAAGTTATAGAATGAAAAAAAATCTTCAAATCATTATCTCTATAAACATTTATTGACAAGTCAGTTCTGTATCTCTTTCATGTCCCCTCAGTTTAGCAGTTTTTCTTAGATTACAAAATAGAAAAGGCATAAACATTACATTCACTCACAGTAAATGTTGCATGCTTGGTAAAAAATGCACCACTTTTCATGCACCACTTTTCAAAAGCAGAATAACACAGACATTTCACTAAGACCCTGCTTTACTGAGGACAAACAGCCTCTGGCAAGGCTGAAATCATTCAGAATTTCAGCAGTTACAATGCCGGTTCATATCAAGTATGTCACTGATTGGAAGTCATCATTCTCAGAATAGCTGTGGAGATGCGCAGAATCACAAACTTCCCTCTTCAAGTCAGCAAAGGCATGCAAGCGATAATGAGGGGCTTACAGGAAGAGTTCTCAAGGTCTAATCACTGTCGGATTTCAAAGCATGAAGACCAATTAAAAAGGATAGGGCTCAATAACGGATTAGAGGCCACACAAAAAATCGATGGCCCATGGCTGTGGTGAGCAAAGTTTCTGGGGCAGCGCTGCAGTAAGACCACAGAAAATGCTAGTGCCTCTGCAGGGGTCTGGAGAAGGGATTAAAATACAGAGGGTTTAATTTAGATGGGTCCATTCACAGCGAAATGGGCTCCAACAATGAGATGAGAGCTTAATAGGAAGGAAAAGGTCAGAGAAATTTCATTGCATGTCAAAGGTGAAAGCTTTCTAATATTAGAAAATAAACTAAAATTGTCCTGGGCCAAGTGGATGTGAATTGTTTAACTGGGAATTTCATGTTAACATATCCCTGTCATTATAATAAACTCATTTTTGCCAAACATTAGAAATATATTACATAACCAGTAGAGCTCAAATTATACTTTTCTTTAAGATGACACAAAGACACATTCTTCACTTCTCGATCCTGTAAAACCAATGAAGACCATGTGGTGTCTGAGATCAGAATAGAGTGTGTAGAAAAAACTCTTTCTCCCTCCACACAAAGCACTGTATTCAACCACTCCAATTTGATGTTACCTGGCAGAAAGAGGCATGGCACAATAGAGGTTAAAAATGTACAGTTTCTAATTTATTAACACTGGTAAATAATTATTGTTGTTACATGTGAATATTGAATGTAAAAAGGTACCAAGGTTGCAGAGAAAATAAACATGGGAAGAAAGAGTAAAGAGGGAGAAGAGAAAGAGAGGGGGAGATAAAGGCTCAGAAGCCTTCCGGCTTCCGATGGAAAACCCCCTGAGCAAGATAGCTCAGAGGACCTTTTTTCCACATGTGAGCAGACTTTTATACCCCTGGCCTACAGGAAGTTGTCACTGGCCTACAGGAAGTTGTCACCGGCCTACAGGAAGTTGTCACTGACCAATCAGAACCTGTTGTTTCTGATGTCACGCCCCTGGTGCCTCCCATTTGGGGAAGACAAAGAGGGTGGGCGGTCCTGACGGCTGATACTTCACACGTAACCGTCAGACAAAAGACATGTAAAATGGAGGTGTCGAATCTTCACGCACAATCATCAACACAGGAATGTCACACTTCCCCCTGCAGACATCTGTTATGCAAGGCAAAAGCAGGCTCCCGTGATGTCCATTCTTACAATCCCATTTATCACTCCATTTGCCAAGCTTAGTAGGAGATCCATTGTAACATAACAACATTCCCACATCATAGCAGGACCACCATGCACCATCAGATGTATAGACATTCAGCATTAGCACTGGTTTCCTCATAATATATATAACACTTTTTGTACATATCAACAACATGACTGACAAACCATTTAAGGAGCAGCAATTTAAAAATACATAATAAAAAAAATCACACCTATCGCACCTTTAAATTTCAGTTTATCTTTGTCACTTTCCCAGCCCAAAGCTGTGGTGGTTTAAACATGGTGTCAGTGTGTAGAAGCTTTTTGTTCTCCGGGGGGTTACTGCTGTCAGCATGGCCCAGAATCAGCACCCTGGACAGCACTGCAGCTCACACCACTTTCCTTTATCAAAGTGACAGGAGAGCAGTACCTCAGACAATTGCACACTGTCATAAGAGCCCAGCTGTGAGTCAAGAAAAAAAAAAAGTGAGCCCGGGCATATGTTGGCACTCAAACAGTTGTACAGTTGTTGCTTGTCCTGATCAAGCGTCGCTTAAAGGAAGAAGCCACCCGAAAGGGGACGAGTGATAATCGGAAAAGACCACGCGTATATTATCTTGCCTGAACAAAAAGAACGAAACGATGACGGATGGTCTGTCCTCTTTCCTGAAGAGGTGACTAAAACCCTGGAACCGAATTCATGCCCAGACAGACAAGCGACTGGCTCTGCACACCACTACACCGAGCAACAGAGCCAAGTATGTTACCTTCTGTTTTTGCTGCTATGCACGCACCCACTGTGTAAATATATGGCAAATGTCAACTACTGGACTTCATTTAACGGTTACCATAGTGTAACACCGCACAGCGTTGGGTAGATTCTCCACAACTCATATATTTCCTGTTGAGTTTCTTATCTACAATTCTGACAGCTTTTCAGACCAGTTCCAATGGCGCTGGAATGGAGATGAGGGTACAGATATATTTGATCCTGTGGCTCCTTCTGAAGCTAATAGAAAATGTAATTTCTTTGGCGGGGGGCTCTGAATAATAGAAATGGTTCTGTGGAGTGATAATGGAGCTGTAGTCTCTATGTTTTCTTGTTGTGAAATTTGCCACAGACTCCATTTAAAGCTCAAGATTTTGAAAGTGATTACTTGTTACATGTGACACGCCACAGCACCAGTGCACACATTGAAATGTGGTCTCTGCATTTAACCCATGACAGGCACCCAGGGATCAGTGTCACCCGCTAGGCCACCACTGCCCAAGGAATGATAGAGATCCTGCTGTTTGGCACATTTTTATGTTTAACTATTTGTGGCCAGTGCTTGTTATGTGATTAAATACAATAGCAGTCAAAATGTGGACGCACCTTCTCTGTGATTTTGTGGACACTGACATAAGTAAGTGGTGAAGAGAAACCAACAGTGTGAAATACTGGCATCAAAGCAAAAGTCTAAAATGTGCAACTTTTCCTTGTTTGCTATATTTTTTGCTTATTACATAACCTCACGTGTGTTAGTCCCGTGTCTTCAGTCTTGTTCTGTAATGTAAAAAATGCAGGAACCATAACAGAGTACAGGCACCTACACTTTTAACTGGTAATGAATATATTTATATTTATATGAATTTAGGTACCAAGGTGTCTCTGTAGAACAATGGCCAGAACAACACTGCCATGCAGGCCAGTTTAAAAAGCAAACCTTAAATATACCATAGCAACATATTTACTTTACTTTAAAGAAATTAGCTGTGTTATACATGTATTGTAATTGTAAAGAAAGGAAATCATTGCCACTGGCACAATGATCTTTTCTTTAATGTTGGCATAACTTGACATTATGAGTGTCTGGGAAGGGACTGTTATCTATTTTTATTCTGGACACTTTTTTTTCTTTCCAATCTATGCCATTTGTTATTTACTTTATATTTATTGGGCTGAAAAATGTATCACAGGTCAACAATGTGACACTCCTGAGACAGACTGACTATATTGCTAGGCTATGCCATAAATCTGATGTGTAACTGCAATATTTGTTTATAGCGATGATCTAAAAACACATTTGACAGAACTCACGCAGCAACAACATGATGAATGGAAGCTTAAGATGGGTTTCCCACTTCCTGCCGTGACACCCCCCAAAAGAAAAAAAGGGTAGTGCTTTGCTGTGTTGCTGAAAAAGTGTTAGGTGAGCCAAGTCGATAAAATGTTATTTTGATAGTTTCATCAAGGCTTTTTGGGGCAGTGGTGGCCAAGCAGACTCCAAATAAGGGTTCAAACCACCAAGGTTCCACTGAGTCCCCGGGTGACTTTCATGGCTGCCAACTGCTCACTAAGTGTGAAGGGTTAAATATCTTTCACTTTTTTTAGAAGTCTCTTTTCTCCACCTGTTCTCATTATGCACACAGTACTTCCTAGCAACTCTGCAGATCCCTACTGTATCGTCTGCAGCGCTCTGCTGAGACTGATGAGACATTGAGGCTGTCTGCAAAATACATCTGCCCTCCAACGTTTTCACTTGTTGCGTTCAGTACGGACCTATGACCTATTTCAATAATTTTTTTTATTTTTGTGTTGTCAGAAACCATCTCAGAACACATTTCATACAGGTATAAAAAGAAGTCAAAAAAGCAAACCTACTTCTTTGTTTACACTGCATTTAATCTACAGAATGCTTTTGTTGTAAATCTACATTTAAGGTAAATTATTCATTAAAACGATTGCGATAAAATCACACTTCTGTGAAGTGAGCTGTTGAGCTATTCATTCCTGCTTCTTGTTTGTCAAGTGAAATTTTTGAATGAAAAAGATGTTAGTATTGTTACTGAGATGATTTCAAAAACTGTTCTATTTTACCAGTCTTCATCCTACTTGTCATTTTAGTCTTATTCATTGAGTCTTATTCCCTACCCATTTTTCTGTCATAATGGTTAGTGTATATTTTGTGCACATTGCATCATATTCACTACCATGCATCACTTACAAGGGTGGTAGCAGAAATTTGCTGTATTGCTAAATATAAGTGACAACACATCCTGAAAATACAGAATAGATTATATGCAATCAGGGAAGGAGCCATGAAGTGTTTTTTTTTTTTTTAATGCATGCACACACATTTTTAATGTGTGTAGGCACAAGGGTGAGCACTAATGTAATGAACATTTACAGTATGCTAATTAGAATAATAAGACTATTACACTCATTATGTAGATAATAATAATCAGCAACATGATAATTAATGCACTTTGAGCCGGTGATTTCTCTTCAGTGCAGCAATCAATCAGGCTTTTGTTTGCCAGAGGTCAGATTCAGGTTGCACCCATCCCTCACCCATGATACTCTGCAGGGTGAAAGGCTGGAAGTACTCAAGTCGGTGGCTGTCGAATTAAAAAAAGATTATCAATACATCACATTCATTTTGAGCATATTGCTTGCATTTATATAATTAGTCTAAGGCTTATGAGTTCATAAATCAATCAATAATAGGGCAGATTAGACTCACTAACTGAATGCTGGGCATCAGTGCATGCATATTTATTCCCCTAACATGTACAAAATATATTAAAATTAAATGTTTTTTATGGCAGTGGTATTGAATTGAATTTTTTAACAATTTGAGAATTTTGACTCTGAGGAATAATTATATAAAGTAAAGTAAAGCTATTTACTCGCTCTTTGTTACCCTTTGGTATCTTAAAGAAGTTCTCATTCTCGTAAATGAAATTATCGGATGATATACAGATTACAATTTTTTTAAAGATAGATAATCTCTTAATACAGATGTATTAATATTGTTCAGATGTTTAATATATATATATAAACATGGTGTCAGTGTAACTACTATATAACTACTCACAAATCTGGCCCTTGACCCTCCACCAGATCTTCTCTTGGTATGGGGTACAGAGCCTCATAGATCCTTTGAGCACCAGAGCCATGAATGGCATACGAGTTCATCTTATTAACATCTGGAGGGAAATATCTCCAGGGCAAGAGTGCTTGCCCTTCCCATCGGCCTCCAGTTATATTGGCAGTGAATGACAAAGGAAGGGCTTGCTAAATAAAAAAAAAAAAAGATTCCTTATTTGCGTTCTAAAAATACAATTTATATCTAATCGTGTTCCCCTTTTCCATACCTGAAAGGCATTATGCCTGCCGGACAGCAGAAGTATCAGATGTTGTCCATGTCTGCCAGGTTCAAACAATTACATTCCTTCATATGAGGTCCTGATCGATTCTCTTAACTTTTGGAAAAATTTGGACTGAACTTACGGACAAAGTTCCACCTCCAGATACTTTTCATTTGTGCTGTTCAGAAAGAATGACTCCACCACTGCAGGAATATACAAAGGAGCATTTCATGTCTTATTATTAAGCAAATAGTTGTGCATACGGAAGGGAAAATTCCTCTCCAACCCTACCTTCATAGTCCCAGAGGCCAGGGAAGGGCTGTCCGGGGGGACCGGAGGGAGCGGCAGGGTCGCTGAAGAACGGGGCAGACACCGCCATGATCAGGCCGCCGTCGCCGGGAGAGAAGGCGATCGTGACGGGGTCGTGGCCGACAGGTAGACTGTCCCAGGTGTGTTCAATGTGGTACTCCATCTTTACCGAGAGTGTGCGCGGCAAGTTCAGCAGCAGGTCTGATCTGAGCTCTTCAGAGGTAAATATGTAGCATTTCAAGGGTTCGAACTTCCTGGAAAGATAAAGTATTCGGGTCACGCGACTGTCACTCGTGGCTGCGTCCTTTAACTCGTGTTCGTCGCACCGCCAGAATGTCCCACACCCCCCCAATCTGGGACAACAAGTGGGAATGTTTTCTGGGTAGAATGAGAGAGAAGTCGCCCCCGGAAACGCTGCGGGATCCCAGATCAGTAGGGTTAGGGGCAGAGCGGGGCAGCAATGGTGGGGAAGCTGACTCTGGGTCAGCGCTGAAACGCTCCGGTCCTTCTGACGCGATTGGCTCAGCCGAAGTCGCTTCAAACTGCATGGCGGAAAGGTTTAAAGGTAACTGAAGTTGACAGCAGGTTGTACTGTTGAAACGCCTCGCTGTAAAACGAGTTAATAAAATGAAGCAATGTGAAATCTGACAGATTGGGGAAATCGGCACGGTTGTCGAGTTGCAATGCTAATCGAATGTGTCGGTGTGGTTAGCGCAGTTCCGCTAATTAGCTAATTCCGTCGCCGCTCTAAACACCGTTTACGGTGCGCTCGGAATGTCGCGTACGATGGCAAATGTGTCCCCTGCGCCGCTTGTCCGTCGGCAACAATTGTATTTGCACGTGTCTGTATCAGCTGCGCCATTTATACAGCCAAACTGTATTTAGCTAGTCGGCTAGCTAGCTAGCCGGCTAGTGCTTTGCAGTGATACGTTATGACCCGGGTGCCCGGTTTCCGCGGGTGGGTTTTAAAGAGGTTGCCGCTCGGTTGTCGGCAGTGAAACTTGTTCGTAATCGTCAGTGTTCTGGTTCGCCACGAATCTGCGAATCCTTTAACCCCCCCTGCATTACGTTACCTAATGAATTCGACTCGTTGTTGGCCGGCACATGCTGTAAACGTCAGGATAATAATGAGGCGTCTGTGATTGTAAATTAGGCTAATACAAAGTTTTTTTTTTTCCCATCCAGTTTCCAAAATGTCAGTAGAGGACGGATTCATGCAAGGTGAGGTGAACATAATATTGTTAATGTGTGTGTATGTGTGTGTGTGTGTGTGTGTGTGTGTGTGTGTGTGTGTAATGTACCCTTTGTAACTATGAATGCTGTCTCTAAGAATAGCTGTAGGTGCTTGTTTGAACTTTTGATCTATTTTATTTAAGATCAGAGGCTACCTTCTGAAAGATATCCAGATACCCACCCATCTACATCCACATTTTCAAAGGTTTTTATTATATTTGTATTCGTTGTGGCTTTGACCTATAACAATAATTTGTATAAACATATATGTTGTTTACTATAGTAATTTGTCTTTTTTTTTTTTTTTTCTCTCTCTTTTTTTTTTAAGCACATGGAGTCTATGGAGTCCCCCGATCCATGGTTGACAGATAAAAGGTAGTATTTAAAGTATTTTCTTAATTGTTTTTGCCCTTGATATGATCAGTAATGCATAAATCGTGACTGATTTCTATGTATTTTTCTTTTCTTCTGACAGTATTATGGCTCCTCTGATTGCTGAGTATGACCGGCATATTGATGAAATGACCAGACAGTTGCACCTCTCTCAGGTTTTGTTTTTATACTCCTTTCAGTTAACAACCCCCCACCCCACCCCACCCCCTGTATACTTATGCATTATTTATATATTTTATCTGCAGTTGCAAATGGATGACATCAAAGTGAAGCTTGAAACTGTTATTCGGGAAAACGAACGGTACCATCATAAGCACTTGGTCAACCCTTTTTTTTTTTTTTTTAAATGTGCTCTCAGCCATCTTACTTTGAAGATCTGAAATCTCTCACAAATGTAGATGAGGACACATTTTTCCAACTCACTGTTAAAATGTCAGCAGCTATATACCCTTGTACCACTGATTAAATTTTTTTTATACATATCTGCATTATTTAGCATGGAGAATAGACTACTGCTTCCATTTTGTTACTTGTTTGTGAAGAAGCAATATTTGTATTACAAATATGTGAGATGTATGTTTTCAGTCAAGTTATTATGACATTTTTGTATAAATCTGCTATTTTCTTTGTTGAAGTCTGCACCTAGAACAGAGGGAATCTTTGGAGAGGCAGGTCCAGTCCTTGTCCACTGTGCCGGGGTTTGAGGAGGGCCATGTGGGAGATGGTGTCATCCAGCAGAACCTTAAGGAACAGTTAGATCATGCAGTCATGGTAAAGATTCTTGTGTTTAACACAGCACATAATTACACTTACCGAAATTATTATATAATGATGTTTCAGGAGCTGTCTTTATCAGCACCCTGATTAAAAAAAAAAACTGAAATAATCATACCTGTCCTCATGTTCGATCGGTGTGATTGTTATCAGTGTTGAATGTGACTTGGCTGATTACAAGACCAGTGAGATCATGCCATCAGTCAGGGTGCATATGTTTTTATCTGTGTGCACGTAACTGACTGTGGGTGTGTTTCCAAAGGAGAAGCAGTGGGCTTTGGACATGTGGCAAGCAGCAGTTCAGGAGCTGGAGCAGCTACATCAGCTTCACCAGAGCATGGTGAACAATGGGCAGGCACAGGCCTCCCAGCGGCAGCAAGATATGGTGTGCTACCAAACTAACCAGAATATTCTGTGTATTTGTAATTGCGTACTATGCCATAATTTTATTAATGTTTCCACTTCTATTAGAATTCCTTTTAAAATATGTATGCTCTAATTTTTTCCTACCTTTTTAGTCCAAATGGTTGTATTTTGCATGACCACCAGATGACGCCAGAGTCTGCTAAAAATGGTTATCTGGGAGTGGGTCACATTATGTACATCTCTTGATGCAAATAAGTGTCTGTATGTATATCTGTGTGTGTGTGTGTGTGTGTGTGTGTGTATATATATATATATATGGGTGTGTATTTATGTATGTATGTATGTATGTATAATTTTTTTTTTTTTTGCTCTAGAACCAACTTCTTCAAGTCCACCATCATGCTCAGAAAGTCCAGGCAGCAAACCAGAAACTTGAAATGGTGAGACGTTGTTTTGCTGATGCAGACTGTCATGGGGGATGACATTGTGAAAAAGATTAACAGATATACTATTACATCTTAAACAGATTATCATAAATAACTGATTAGATTCAGTTGTAGCATTTCAGAATACTGTGAATATTATAATCTGAAATGCATAATGATTGATATCATGATTACTACATTTACATTTACATTTACAGCATTTATCAGACGCCCTTATCCAGAGCGACTTACAATCAGTAGTTACAGGGACAGTCCCCCTGGAGCAACTTAGGGTTAAGTGTCTTGCTCAGGGACACAATGGTAGTAAGTGGGATTCGAACCCGGGTCTTCTGGTTCATAGGCGAGTGTGTTACCCACTAGGCTACTACCACCCAACTAAATTACTAAATTACTAAATTAATCTAGAGTCTAGATCATTTTGTAAATTCACCTATGTAATGATCTGCATCCTGGTTTAATACATTGCATTGATTCATATTGTATCATGATTATGAAACATAGCTGCAGCATCTACTTGTTTAGTGAAAAAACCTGTTCCTGAAACTTTCTTTCACAGAATGCCAAGTAGGAGTTAACCTGTTAAATGCCGTGCCCTCTATAGCTTTTTTAGTCCGTGAGGTTACGCAACATTCTGAGTCTGAATAATCTCTGCACTGTCAGAGCCTGCCACATTTAAGAGATTTCTTCACTTCTCCTTCAAACCTATAACACAGCTCCTCCTCAAGTCTTCCTTTGTAGCCAGATAAAATTCTCCTGAGTGAGGGGAAACTCTATAGCTCTGATGAATATTTGATGAGAGACGATGGGCGTGGCTCGTTCTCACGCTTTTCCTTCTGTCGTTGTTTTCCGCCCTCCCTGCTCTTTCTGTTCAATTCTTGCCTCCTTGCTGCTTATCCCCTCATATGTACTGAAGCTGTTTTGTTGGTAAAGCAGAAGGTCATGCCTCACAGGAGGTCCTGTATTTCTTGTCAAACTCAGGCCAACCAACAGTTCCTGAAGACGGTCGCTGAACAAACGTCAGAGCTGGAGGAGCTGCGTGGCCAACTCAGGTAAGCCTACAGACAGCCTATTAATAGGAACCTGATGAACTCACAGATACTCGTTGTAAGTTCAGTTAAACTCTGCACGTAGATAAAATGGCATTTTATTCTGATGTTGCACACTCACTCACAGATTTGTTCTTAACTTAAATATCTTAATTGCTTCTGGCGTTTGTTTTCTTCTCAGACAAGCTAAATTAGATTTAAGAACAGCCACAGCCAAAGTGGAGGAGATGACCAGGCTCATGCAGGGTTTTCAAGAGCAGCTGCAAACGAAGGTGGGGAATGTAGTAATATGTTGCATGAAAAATCACAGTGATGCAGTGGTCCCCTGAGTCTTTCAGAGGACCAGTCACTCACAATTTTTTATTCATTTGTTCCCCTGAAGATAATTTGGCATTTATGTCCAAGGTCGAAGCATTTGCAGTACATGTATCTGACAGTTGCAAACATGCTCATATTTGGGGCAGCAATTAAATAGTTTTCAGGCTAAGTGAAGTGAAACCATTGACTCTCTTCGCATTCTATTGAGCTTGGTTGCTGTGTACATACAAAGTTGCTCTGAGCAACTATTAAAAACATTTCTCGAGGTTCGACTGTGAAGCAGAACAAGTGCTTTATTTTTTTATCTTGTGAATGTGTTTGTTTTTGTGATAGGAGGAGGATGCAGCAGGGGCTCGTGGGAGAGAACAAGCATCAGACAGGCGGCTTCAGCAGCTACAGGCAGCGTTGGGACAGCTGGAAAGCAGGTTTGTGACAAACGCAGTGGAGAGTTAATATTTTGGTATTTTAATGCCAAATCTATTACTCAGCAAGTATTTATTTTTTATTAAATTCAGCACTCATTAGGTTGTGATAAATGATCACATCAGTTACATCAGTTAAATTTTTAATTTATAAATGTATAATGCAAAATCCTAAATAAATCTGTTTACACCCCAGATATGTTTGCGTCATTTGTGCAGCAGTTGTTACCTTCCAACCTGAAGTGGAAAATAAAGCTTTAAATGCTTCTGACCCCACCTCTTCTGCCTGGGCTATTACCCACTGGCAGGCTGAAAGCGGCGACACAGGAGGCAGAGCAGGTGCGCAGGGAGCAAGTGACGTGGGAGAGGCAGGTGGGGGAGCTGCAGGGTCGCTGCGCCTCCCTGGAGGACGACAAGTATGAGGCCATCGCTAAGATGCGGGACTCCATCCAATTGGCCGAGGAGGCCACTCTGCAAAAAGAGCAGGTGGGACGTCATCCGCTGGCATTGTGCCTTCGTCCGTCATTTCTGCGGACTGTTGACGTCATGTGAATTATTCCATGTGTTGAGATGTTCAAAGGGAGTCTGCTCACAAACCCTTTCCCACAAGCAGTAAATATACAAAAACATTATGCGCAGTAATGCACTGGAAAGACTGGCCTCATAGTGGAGTTTGTGTATGCTGTCACTATAGACACTATTTCGGGAGAAGCAGAAGACTGAAGAGCTGGAGAAGGTGAAGGAGGCCATGAAGCAGTTCATCCAGGATGCAGCAGTACGCACCCGGAAAGAGGTGTGTGTGTGTGTGTGTGTGTGTGTGTGTGTGTGTGTGTGTGTGTGTGTGTTTATAATGACCGAAGCATATTTACATATTTTTCTTCTACCTGCAGGTTGAAAATGTGAGAAAACAGTACAATGTTCAGATCCATCGAATGGCAGAGGAGCTTTCAGCCCTACAGCTGGTATGTGTTCCGTGCAGCCATAAGTGGCTGCAGACAGATCTGAAGTGGGAATTTGAGCTAACTTGAGCATGATGTTCCTTAGCAGTTGATTCAGTGTCTTGAAAGAGTATTTCATGCTGTTTTAGGAATGTGCTGACAAAGAGTCTCAGATAGAGCGGTCCCACCGGGAGAGGAAGGCCGTAGAAGAAGAACTGGGGAAGGTACGGCAGTGTTCATCACACGGGTAGAACGGTGTGGTGACATGTCCTAAAAATTAGTTTTGGATCAATATTTCACAATATTGTAACATGCACACATATATATATATATATATATATATACACACACACACACACACACACACACACACACACACACAGAAAACAGTGACCAAATTGTGAGCAGTTTAAGCTAAATAATGATATCGAAAAATTATTGAAAGTCCTTCATCCATTCATGGATTAAGCCTAGTCCTAAACTTAGTGCATTTCTGAATTAATAACTTCACTGACACTCTCTTTTAGTCCAGGACTAGCTTAATGCATGAATGGGGAAACTGACCCATTATGGAATGGAATCCATGTTTCTGTTATACTGCGATTCTTACTGCAATGTTACTATTTTGTGTTATGGTTTTTTGTTGTAAATTTTGAGTTTTGATTATAGGTCAATAACTATGATGCATAATTTGGCAGCAGCAGGGGCCAGGCTGGTCACATCTGTTGCCACACGCAGACACAAATCAAACTGATTTAAATTATTAAACACACAAATGTAATGTAGAAGAACAAATCAGGATGAGTAATATGCCACCTGTCACCCCGGTGGCATATTATTCAGAGTTCTAATGCTGGAAATGTGCTTTATTAATTACACGGTCGAACCAATAACCTAGGAAAACAATAGCCTTAATAGCTTCAAGTATTTTTGCCATACCCTTAAAACAAAGCCTAAGCTGTCATCAGCTGAAAGTTATGGCTAACAAAAGGTTGGGAAAGGGGAGCTGCATAGCAAAAATTGTACTGATGGTACAGGTAGGTGCGAGTTAAGATAAGGGTGGGCGTGTGTTTCTTTCATAACAGATGTACAGAGAAGGACTAGGTGGAGAGCCAGATTATAGGAAGATGGAGGTGCTCCACCAGAGGTGTCTAAATGCCGAGAGACTGAAAGATGATCTGCAGATAACTCTGCAAAGCACTCAGACCAAAATGAAGAACATGGAGATGGGGTGAGGTATTTTTTATTTATTTTTTTTATTTTATATATATATAGAGTTCTCTAATTGAGGTAGGTATTGACAGTCCTCAAAAGTAGGTGACATGCATTTTATTACACTTTATCCATATTCTATAAATACATTAGTTCAGATAACATGATGCGTAGGACTTACAACACGCATGTGTTAACAGCGTTATTACTGTAATGATTTGGGGATTTATTTATATATTTATTTATTTATTTTGTAGTTACTCTGAGGAATTGTCACGCTGTCAGGAAGTGGTGCGGAGTTTGCAAGGGGTGCTGGCGAGCACCAGGGACAACTGTGGCAGCGTCAGCGAGGAGAGGCTGCAGCTTCAGCAGGAGAACCAACAGCTCCTGAAAGAGATGGAGGAGCTGCGCAAAGCTAGTCTTCTTGCCCAGAGGAAGGCAAAAGAACAGGTCTCTGTCTCACATGTAATGGGGGCTTGCAATTTATTAAAATATCATAAAAGTAAAATGTTCTGCCTTTGTCTTACAATGTGTAAAAGAAAAAAAATCATTATTTGCTTCAGAGAAATGCCAACCCTATGACTGGGCTGACAAGAATTCTTGAATCTGGAATTGGATTCTACTAAACTGTGCGTCTTTTGAATTGAGGAGAAAATGAAAGTCACTTGCAAGAAGCTGTAGGTAATCCAGGATACTCTTTCCACAGGTGTCTCACATGGAGCAGGAGTTTTCTGTGAAGGAGCATGGCCTGGATGCCCGGCTCAGAGAGCTGGAGGAGAGCAGGAAGAGCTCCAGTGCAGATCTCACCCGTCTGCTGCTCGCCCAGCAGAAAACCACCAAGCGATGGAAGGAGGAGGCCAGGAAACTGGCTGACATCTTCGAGCACAAACTTGGCAGCCTCAAGTAAGGGTTCAATACTATAGCCAGGCTGGGGTGCATCCATGTTGGCAGCAGCAATTTCAGATTCTGTACAGTTTCTCAGATATGTATTCAAGCACTCTGTGTAATATTTTGACACCATTGTGTGTGTTACAGGGGTGAGCTGCAGAGGCAGAAACAGCGTTCTCAGGAGCTGGAGATTCAGTTGGAGACAGACCATGAGAAGATTGTTGAGGCAAGTCTTCATAATCACTCAGACTCAAGAATTATATGCATCATTGTCCAACAATATTTTACCAAATATTTGCATGTGTGCAAGTAAGTGAAGTAATTAGAAGAAAATGGTTATTATTGGAAACTTGCTGTTTTAGTGATAGTTGCCTGTTCTGCTAAACGCTACAACTCAGCCAAACTGAATGCAGTTGTTTATGTGCTAATATGGTATCGTGAGTACCCAGTCGTCACTAGCGGATATTGTGAATACATGAATGATTAAGATAACAGTATTAAGCCCTAATTGGATTGCTATTGTTGCTGTAATGGGACAGTACGAGCGACAGATGGCTGAATACCAGGAGAAGAACAACCGTCTTCAGAGGCGCCTGTCTCAAGCAGAGCAAAGAGCGGCCACTGCCACACAACAGGTAAATGTGATATTTGTACTGTTAAACAAGTCCATTATAACTAGCAGTTTCTTGAGGGTAAACTCTTACAGGCCAGACACATGCAATTTTGTGCATATACATATCTTTTAGCAGATTACCTTGTAAAGGAATATCTCTAAATGCTTCTCATAGAAGAGCGCTACATCATCTATAAGTCAAGGAATGGACACAAACTTCATGTACTTCACCATGCATATGTGCTGATTGTCATCTTTCTTTCTCAACAGCTCACCTTTATATCGCAGAGAAAGAAAACCACATCCATGGTTGATCTGGAGACTTTATAACAGTTGTGTAAATATGCAGCACTACCTTTTGTTACTCTAATGCATTTGGACCGATGAACTGTTGAAACTGGTTTTCTCATTATTAAAAAAATAACTCACTGATTTTATCCTGTGTTCTCAGACTAATGGTGCTTTACAGATCACATGATTTCACTCTAGATCTTGATCCAACAGGAAACTTCAACATCCACAGCCAAAAGAAACATGCCTACAGTCTCATATATTCTGATGATCACATTCTTCCAGCATGTCGTAGAGTAAGACATGTATATTTATTTATACATTTCATAGGCAATCACACTAATCTTTTGTATTAGCAATGTGAACTATTTGAACAAATTAATTTGATACTTAATTTTAAACAAAAAGTGACTTAATTATTCTTTCAATAGAATTTAGGGTGAAGTCTTGGTTTTCTGTGTTATGACAATTTATTATAGAATTTTACCACTGCAGCAAGTCAGAATGCTTTCTGCTTTCTTACTGCACTGCTGAGCAATTCAGATGTTCAGCCTTCTCAACAGCAGATGTCAGTGTTCCTGGACTAATAATCAGCCAGGGATCCTGGTTTATACAAGGCTCTTTGTTTTAAATAAAATACATTTTAAAGCGGTATGTTTTAAGGGGAACTCCTTAGTGATTTGCCTGTGCCATTTCCGCAGTCATGTAAACACATTAGCTTCATGTGAGCATCAATAATGCTTACGGAACATGTTCTCTGGACTAATCGCCATTGACTCATTTGCTGTTTTTAGCCCCAGTCTTGGTGATCTTAACATAATATAACTTAATTGCTTAATAGGTCTTGGTTAACTTGGTTTTATGTGCACAATTCACAGTTCATAGCTCATGTAAGCAGTACATGAGCCATTTTTTATACCATCAAATACATCTTAATAATGCCAACCCTAAATAACTTTTTTGCTTGAACAAGCTTGTTTGAAACCATTTTATTTAAAGGGGTGTCAAACAAAACTACAAATACTGCATCACCATTTATTTGGCTAAGTGTGAGCATTGTGTTCGGAATGCAGTTAACACCTCCAACGTGTATGCGACTGCTCTTCTTGACGCACATTTCACTCGGCAAAGTCGCACCCTTTTGGAAACCTGAACGTACTAGCATAAATCCAGGTTAGCATCTGGTTCTGCTTAGTGCCTGATATTAACAACTGTTCGCTGCCCAGCCTCTGGTTGTGTTTTTTTCTTCATTGTTTGCTTATCTGCTCAGTATCATATTGCCAGACTCAAATGGCCTTAACTTGTCCAAAAATGAAAGGGCCCTCATTTTGTTCTCATAAGAGAAATAATCCAGACATTAGACTGCATTAGAAAACACAAAGAAATCCATTTGCTTTGCATCGTAGACCCAATGGGGCGTCCAAAAGGTACATCAGGTTAGACGTGTCCGTACGGACAGTCGACTGGGCAACGCTGCCTTCAGAGACGCAGTTTAACAAGGCCACTGATGTGTGCATGCATGACGTGAGTCAGCAAATGCCCCAGATCCTTGGCTCTTCTCCTTAAATCGCATCGCATGATAATAATGAGGGCATCTATGAGCCTGCATACTCCTGTGCATGAAGTGCACGCTGCATCTGACTCATTACACCATTTTCTGTGGAATGTACCAATAAGCCTTCTATATAACGGCGGAACAGCGAGAGGATAAATAAAAAGCGGATGCCATCGAGTTCGCAGACGGCCAGGCCGAAAGCCACGGCACGTTGCACGAATGGTATTAAACATGATTGTCCGAGTTATCTCGGCAGCAAGGTTTGCTGGGAGGAGGAGGGTGGGGACGTTTTCTGACACGTCTGTCCAGAACACGTTGCACGTGCGTGAGGGCGTGCGAGACGTACATCCAATTCAAACCTCATGCAGGGGAACCCAGATGTCATTCAACTATCTAGAAGGGGAGGGGGAGAGGGAGGGAATGGATTCCTTGAATCAATAAAGGCAGGAACGTGACATTTCTAAACAAAACGATTATGATAAAGGATGTTTACAGTCGTGTGTATTTGTCTTTGTTGAGTAAACGCGGCGGATGATGAGTGTGCGTTGTGGACGTGTGTGTGTGTGTGTGTGTGTGTGTGTGTGTTGGGGACTGTAAGGTTGCACTCTGGTGGTTGTAAGCTGATCCCTCCTACTCTGGGCTGAGAGAGAGGGAGAGAGAGAGAGAGAGAGAGAGAGAGAGAGAGAGAGAGAGAGAGAGCAGGAAGGAAGGAAGGCTTGGCATTGAATGCTAACGAGGGGAGTTCATGATGGAGCCGTGCTAGGAGGTGGGGGGGTTTTCAACCTCAAGCTATGGAGAGACACAATTAACCTGGTATGTGCCAGCGCGAAGTCCACGCTGATCGTCATCGCCGCCGCCGCCGTCCATCGAGCGTCTTCGTCGTTCCTGTCGAGTGAAATGTCTCGCGGCTGCGCGGGATCCCACTTCTGACCATGGAGATTGAAAACATCGTGGCCAACACTGTGCTGCTGAAGGCGAGGGAAGGTAAGCGGCCGTCGGGGAGGGGGCGGGCGGGCGGCGAGAAAAGACGACGACGACGACCAGCGAACCACAACAAAGAACCGACTCTGCCGTTCTGCGCAGCAACCCCCCCAGCCCCCCGGTCCGCCGTTCATTTGCATTCGAGCTCGGCCTGGCCCCCCCGCCCCGTCCCCGTGTAGCCGTCAGTGGGCAGGGCCGCGGGGGTCGGCTAGTCCGGCTCGGCGTGCGGCGGAGCGTTCCAGGCGGACGGTAGCTTAGCGCCGAGGTGTCGGCTGTTAATTTAATTATTTGGTGCAAGGATGGGGGGGGGCGTGCTGGTTTGCACGCTGCAAAAAAAAACGTGTAAATAAATAGGTTTTCCCAGTGCGGGGGAACGTGCAAATCGTGTAATTGTGTGTGTGTGTGTGTGTGTGTGTGTGTGTGTGTGTGTGTGTGTGTGTGTGTGTGTGTGAATTTGCGCGGGTTTGGTTTCGGGTGGAACGGCCAGGCCGCAGACACACAGCGCGGAGAGAGAGGGCGGTGGGGGAAGCGTCCCCAGCCTCCGTCATCCACGCTTCACACGGCGTGCTCCCCCCGGCCCGCCGGCCCCGTCTCCGCCCTCCGCCGGGTCTGCAGCTAGGCCCCGAGCTCCCCGTTAGATGAGGGCGGGGAGGCGATTCCAGCTACTTTAGCTCGCGTCGTCGTGTCGTAAGACGTGGGCGACGCGTCGTGCCGTCGCTGTGCGTGTGTGTGTTTCTGCCCGTCGCCGGGATGTAAAAGGGCCCACGTTCACCGTGGAACAGGTGTTCGAGTCGCGCTAAGCCTTTCAGAGCGTCGGAGGTGCTGTGCTGCAGCTAATGCTAATTACATGAATTAATATGCCACGAACACAATAGCCACCCTCCTCCCGAACGCCCAGTGGGGTTTTTTTTAAAGCAGCTCCCTGAAGCCACATAAGAGAAACGCGGATAATTAAGGCCGGGCCTCACGCAGCACGGCAATGTCCCGATTCGTCGCCCGCGATCACGGTTCTGTCGACGCAATGGCGATTATTCGGTGTGTTGCAGTGCAGGTGGTTACAGCAAGAGCTCCTTGTCTGTAATGGCAGGAGACAAAAAAGACATTCTGGCACGTTGAATAAACACGCACAGTATTCATCGGGTTCAAAGTATGCAGTGACAACTGCATATGTTTTTATATATTTTGCTTTTCTTTTGGTTTTGGTGCATCATAAATAGCAGCGTGTTCATAACAGATCACCAATCAGAGTATATTACTGTCAATTGTCCATCTCTGACTAATAAGTCCCTATAATGATTGATTAACATTATGACGTTAAAAACCAAAATGCTTTTTAATATTTGCACTTTTTACTTGTTATATTTAAGATGGGTACTCGGGTAAATTTGGAACATCATTTAATGTCAGTGTATTTAAAAAAAAAAAAGGTTTTGCAGACTTGTTGCGATGTAAAGTTTTTATTAATTTCATTGAAATTCAAAGCATATTATCATAACCCAGACATTTAAAATTCCGTTTATATATGCTATATTGACTAGTGCATCAGGCTTAATTAAAATATTCATACAATGAATATGTTTGTATTGCATGAAGGGGTGTGCTTTGGCAGGGATCTCATGAAATGATAGGTATCGTGATCCATGGTCACGATACGATTATATCACGATATACTGTACATAATGCGATATGCTACAGTTCACTGAAAATGTAAAAACAGAGCTGATGTACAAGATGCTGTGTACGATCTGTCTGTGTGGATCACATTACATTAATAATTCAGCCAAAAACAACATAACTCAGAACGGATTTTGGATTAAAATTTGTATACAAAAAAATTGATACTTGATGTTCCTGTAACGCTACAACAGCACCACGTAAAATATGATGATATATTGCTTTATTGATTAATACTAACACTCCAAATTGCATGTAATACATTAGCAATTGACAGAAAAACGTTCACTAAAAAGAGAATAATTACAATTTTGAAATGGCCATAATGTTTACTACAAGCCCAAATTCCACTCATGACAGTTACAACACCATAAATTATAAATAAATTGATAATTATATAAAAATTAATGAATAAATAAACAGTTGAATAAATGAACAAATATAAATGCGTTTGTGCAATAACATAATTGTAAAATGCGGAGAAAAGTGAATATCGCATTATCGCATTATGTACAGTATATCGTGATATAATCGTATCGTGACCATGGATCACGATACCTATCATTTCATGAGATCCCTGCCAAAGCACACCCCTTCATGCAATACAAACATATTCATTGTATGAATATTTTAATTAAGCCTGATGCACCTATTCTTATAGTTAATTAATTCAAATATTCATATTATGTTTCCTCCCCTCTCGAAACTCCATGTATAATTGGGAGTGGTGGTGTTTTAAATGCTTTGCTAAATTTGTCCTGCTTGCTTTGATAGGGACAACTTTGAAGCATTCTTGCAAACAGGCATGTCCAAATGTTTTGGTTTTCCCTGTTCATCTGGACGATATCCGAAATACTTCCAGACAGCAATTTTTTACATTTTCTTGCAAGCTTGGTGCTGCAGAATTAACGCCGGAGCTGCTTTCGCACACCGCCATGTCTCGCCTCCAGGTAGCCAGGAGACAGGCTGCCCGATGCAGTGCCTGTTGAAAATTGTTGTAGTCTGTAGAGATTTCCGTGATCAGGCAGATAAAAAAAAATGGAATTTAAGTATCGATACCAGTGCTAATTAATAGCAAAAAAAATTTGTTTTTTTACGAAATTAGTAGTAGGTTGAAACTGTCCACACTGTTGTTCGTTCATTTGCCTGCTGACATTATAAAAGCAGTCTTATGGCTTTGAAATTGTTGCTTTGGGGAACTGTTCTATTCACTATATACATTTTTAGAGGAAATGATACTACACATGTTTTGTGTTTTCTGTTTGAATAGTAGCTCTGGAGCACTGCTAGTATAATGAGAGAATTATTCTGAACCTTGCAGCAGCCAAATGAAGATCCAGATGTTGATGTGCGTGTATCATTTATCTCATAGAATTGAGTATCACTGGCTTTTTACATTAAATTAAACCCAGTAAAATGTGGAGATGCCAAGACCTCTGAAGCTTCAGTGTAAGCCTGTCCGAGAATGTTGGATACTGGACTGTGAAGCTAGATGAAGTTCATATTAAACAGATTGTGGGCATGTGTGGCTGGGCTTTAGCTACAATAAAAAAAAAAAAAAAAATTACAGCTCTTGCCACCGATGTTGAAATGCTCGCGCTGTCGTCACTGTGTAGTTAGCATGGTCCCTGTGTCTTACATCTCAACATCGTTTTAATTCTCTCCCCCTCCTTTTATGAGGCGTTCACACATCTTTCTGCGTTTTCCTTTGATGCTCAGTGGTTTGACTTTATTAGTTTAGCAGTGGTATCCAGGGGACCAATGTGGCTGTCGTACTCGGGTGTTCCCGCATTTGTTGCTCGTAAAACCATGTTGCTTTGTGAGGATGTCCCTGATGTGGTCACCATTAACTGTCCTTATTGCCCAACAAATGGATTGCATATCCAGAATGAGCAACATGTGTTGCATAAGGACGAGTTTAGAGTGTACGCTGAGTGATCGGAGGACTGAGAAGGCATATGTACATTATGAGCAAGATTATTCATATCTCAGTGTTAGACCCATGTCATACATTCTGAATGTTTTTAGATAGAGTATATGAACATTGTTAATATATTGCACAGCATTTGATTTTTAAGAGACATTTATTGCTGCAAATTTTCTCTATAGTCATTTCCATACATCTAAAATTATATTTCCCTGTCAATTATGAGATTTTTTAATATATTCAGAACACTTTACTTTTTGACATTAACAGTGTGTCCCTCTCTTATTTAAGTGGTGGTAGTAGCCTAGTGAGCCAGATGATCACAAAGAGTATTCTGCCATTGTGTCCCTGAGCGAAACACGTTACCTTGAGTGTCTCCAGGGGGACGGTCCCTGTATCTGCCGATTGTAAGGCGCTCTGGATAGGAGTGTCTGCAAAATGCTGCTAGTGTAAATGCAAATAGGCATTTTGTAGTCGTTGTGTCGTTTTTGCTGACAACTGACGTTTGTGTGAATTGCTTTGGGACTGGATCATTTGACATCAAGCAGTGTAACGTAGAAACTCTCAGCACAGATACATTTGTTGTATATTACTACTACTTCTAATTATTATTATTACACATTACATTATAAACAGTGTTATAGTTATTATTGGGATAATTGTGTTGGTGTAATAATATTTTGGTGCAACATCACTGAGCGCAGCATCTGAGCATGCATGTGTTGTAATGTAATGCGTCGCATGTCCCCCCCCTCTCAGTGGGCTTTGAGAAAGAGGGTTGTGATGAAGTATTTATGATGAATGAAGCAGCCTGGTTCATTTTGCATGTTCACTTCTCTGCTCCTGCTCCAGGAGGAAAATATTTAGCTGCAAGCTCAGGATCTCGCAGCCACATTGTTGAAATTGAATGGCTAGGATGTTCTGCGCGCTTGCCAGCATTTGAACTGGTAGCCATTTTAATATTTGGCTTCTTTGTCTTTTTTTTTTTTTGGCAGAGGATGGTATTGTGGGCAGTAATGACGTCGGCCGGAGGACGTGGCTTCAAAGGAAATAAACGCTATGTGCTCCATTCATGTGTGCCTTAAGCTTCTGAGAAGAAAGACAGAGGAATCAAGGCGAGCTCCGTGCGGCGGTCGTGCGTGGCTAAAGCCTATTCATTACCTGCAACATCTTCATGGTTGTTAGTTGCCAGAAAGTGTTCATTTTCAGATTAAGTTTGACTTTGTGGGTATCTTTTGAAAATGTCAATGAATACATACTTCGACACGTCCCCAGCAGAAAATATGAGTACAATACCAGTATTTCCTGTTACGCCCTATTGCCCCCAGTCAGGGTCATAATCAAAGGATTTCCCAAACGCTGACAGCACTTCATTTTGTCACGGGGTTCGTAAAGGTTCGTCTTCCAGAAACGTCTTAACAACCCTGCTTCCCTGGTCAGTCCTTGGAAATCAGTCACGCTAATTGGTGGAACTAGTGAACGATGAGAAAAGTGTAAGATTGACGCTCCTCTCCCTCGGTGTCTCTAGGTCATTGATCAGAAACAGCTAGAACAGATTTGAAAAGGGACTAGTCAGTGGTATTGATTTCCGACTCGCCCGTTCTCTGATGTAATACCCCTCTGTCTGTCTAATTGGTGTGCGTGATTGTCTGTGCAGTGTCATGAGGCAAATTCTAACACACGTAGACAAATGCTCCAGGGGGAGTAACCTTTACTCCAATTTCCCAGCTTCGAAGGCAGTGCCTGTCAGACATCAACAGTTCCACATGCTGAGGAAAATTAGCCAGTAGCACTCGGGGCGTAGCTGTCCTCCTTAGTGAAGAGTAAAATAATGGGCCATGACTTGGGTTCATCAGTATAAAATGAATATGTACGAATATGTAAGTCTCTTTTTTTGTAAGTCTCTGGTCATATTAAACAAACCAAGAGAAAGGAGCCTTGGAGCTCCATTTAAAACAAGATAAGATGATCCTTTATTAGTCCCACAAGTGGGAAATTAATATTGTAGATATAAGATTAGAGCAGCAAATAATATGCTGACCTTTTAATATAAAAGGTTCAATCTAAAAATGTGGTTGAGGTTTAAAATATCAGTAAATACATAAAATATTTTTGAATGTCTGTATACAGAGAATATAAGTAAGTGTACATATGTACAGAGAGGATATACACTACTCACAATAAGTTAGGGATATTGTTATTTACATGAGTGTTTTTCCTATTTGCTCTGAATTTTAATTAAATAAGTAAAAGTTCCCTTTGATATTACTAATAATGTATGAGAAGAAACACCTTTTTCATTAGTTTAATATTTATTACCCCCAAAATTGACAATAACAGGGATAGCCCCAAATAACAAAAATTGACAATGTTGGTAGTGGCTGTTTCCACCATTTGTCGCAATATCAGCTTGACAGCCATGTCTCAAGCTCCTCACTGGCCTCATGATGATGTTCTGAGACAATGCTTTCCACTCTTCCACAAGTGCTACTCGCAGTTCTGGGGGTGGGGTACGATCATTCAGTCTCTGCTTCAACTGGTCCCAGATGTGCTCTATGGGGCTCAGGTCAGGGGACATTGATGGCCATACCATATTGAGGCACTCCAACTTCCTGAAGTCGAGCTAGGACTATTCTGCCACAATGAGGTGGAGCATTATCATCCATGAACAGAAAGTTTGGGATGTGCTGGTAGAATTGGGGGATGATGATGGGTTCTATGATGTGTCTGAGGTAAGAACATGCAGTGACTGAGCCACGTACAATAACCAAATCTGTTTTGTGCTGACCGGTGATGCCTGACCAGACTATTGCACCTCCTCCACTAAAGCAAATCCTGGACACCATGTTGACCTCAGCGTATCGCTCACCTTGCCTTCTCCAGTAACGCTGATGCGACACTCATCAATGAACAGGACAGTAGACCACTGCTGCATTGTCCAGGTCACATGGTCTTGTGCCCACTGCAAATGTTCACGGCGCTGTCTTGGTTTCGGTGGAGCGGTGGAATCGGTTGTGAATGGTTTATCTGGAAACCCTCGCAAGTCCAGTAACCGATATTGGTCCTTAGGTTCTGGTTATCATTGCGGTCTGTCACTAGTGGGGCTCCACTCCTGGGTCTGTTGCGAACTCTGCCAGTAGTTTTGTGTCTTGAAACAAGTCTGCTGATGACACACCAAGATCATGAGCAACATCTGACTGCCTGCTACCGACCCAAAGGCGCGCCATGGCCAGGTGACGCTGCTCGTCCGTTATGTGACGTTGTGTGTTCATGGCTGTTTGAATGATGAACTTGGAATGACTTGCTGACAATACCAGCGTTTTATACCCACAGAATGTCGAAATTGATGCCAGATTGAGAAAGGTGAGGTGTGTCTATCACCCCAATACAATTGCCTCATTATCCCAAAATGTCTGAAGTGAAACAAACACCGTATGTATGACATGCATTAAGTCTCTCACAATATCCCCAACGTATTGTGTGTAGTTTATATACACATATTGCATATAAGAAAAACGGAAATTGTGTATTGGATGTGTGTGTTTGTCTATGTGTGGTCAGCTGTTGTAGAGTCTGAATCTCTTTGTCACACATTGTGGTGCTGCAGCCTGTCAGGGTCTCCTGCATGGGATAGGAGTTATCCAACAGGGATGACCACTTGCTCACCACCTCCACTGGGTCCAGAGGGCATCCTAGAACTGGCCCTCCAGATCAGCCTGTTTCTGTCCCAATCAGAGAAGTGCCTCCCCAGCAGATCACACCATAAAAGATGGCTGAGGCCACCACAGAGTCATAAAAGGTCTTCCAAGAGCAGGCCTGTCACTCTGCAGCAGGCACAGCCTACTTTGTAGGTCATAAGTAAGTAGTTGGCCCCCCGTGTTCTTGTATGTTATGGATGGTCTTATCTAGTGGTGTGTAGCCATGACTGCCGACGGGTTTGTCAGTTTTATGCAGGCCCGTCATGGACACTTAAACAGATAAGAGCAGGCACGTATCCATGCCGTGTTGACAGTGATGATGCATCAAAGCAAAATTCATATGTGCACACGAGTGATGGGCAGGGCGAGATGAGGTGTGTGGGCTCTCTTTTCCACGTTTGCGTACGTGTGCATAGGTAGACTAGCATATGCTTGGCGTAAAGTTGCTGAGTGAGTGTGTGTTGTGCTGAAACCAGTGCATGTACATTTAAGCCTATTTAGATGATCTGAATCTAGATTATAGACATGACAATTTCTTGACCATAAGCATAAGCTCTTAATTAAAATGGTACAAAGCACATAATATACACTGTACATACTAGGGCATTAACAGAAAGCTGGTTTATCGACGCCCCCTAGGAGAGTACAGTGTTGTTGTGTTTTTTTTGCCCTCCCTTCTTCCCTCTCTCTGTGGGCTTTCTTTTACAAATGACCTACTCCACAATGGAAGGAGGTCAGACATCTTACTAAACACCTTCTCCATCTGCCGTAGGTACCTGGTGGCTTATTTCACCCCACCATACCAAAGCAGACTAAATGAAATAAAATGACTACCAGTGATGCTGTGTTTTTTTTTATTTATTTATTTATTTTTTTATAGTATTTTAATGTGTTTCAGGAGGCACGACTGTCTTGTGGGTTGGTCTCATGGGGTGAAGGAGGTGAACCGGAAATGTTTGGGAGTCTTGGACTTTCCAGGCTTTGAGGTTTTAGTTCTGTGTGTGTGTGTGTGTGTGTGTGTGTGTGTGTGTGTGTGTGTGTGTGTGTGTGTGTGTGTGAGAACTCGTTAATAATACTGACAGTACCAGTGTTTGCCACAGTATTATTGTTTTTATGGGATTCCATATGTGCAGTGCAGATGACGTCAACTTTGACAAAGTCGATCTGAAAAAAATTCAAAGCCCTAGTTGCCCTAGTACATATATCGAAAATTTCTGTGTTCTTGTGTACAGCATAACAGTTAACTGCAAAATTGTAATTAATTCTTAATTTCAGAATTCATTACAATTGATCATAGCTTGTCATCACATGATAATGAACATTCTGGTTGGCAGAGAGGAACAGGAAGCATATTTACCTCCTATAATAACCTTCCCGCAGCAGGCAGCACTCGCTGGGCCCCATTGTCATGCCCCTAGCTGTTTATGTAAACTGTCACTCGATATTAGATTAGCCCCTCGCACCCTGCGCCTGCCCACCGTGACATATCGCCTATAGGTGACTGCTTCTTCCTGTCGGGAATGATCTGCATTCTCATTGGCCATCGCCTGTGCCACTCCGGTTCGTGGCCTTGTTTACTGATTGATCCCTTTAATCTCCAGACTGTGTTATCAGTTAGCCCCGTGTTCTCAGGACGCCCTGACGCCTTGACCGAAAAAAGAAGCGAGCAAGATAGATAGATGAATGACCGAAGAGAGTGGGGAGCAGAGAACGAGTGGCTCGCTTTCAGGGCATTGTCCTTGAGCAGGGATCGTCCCGTGTCTAGGTAATGGCATTGAGCAGGGTTAGTGCCCTTTGCTAATGAAGTTTGGGATGATTTCATTATTTAGGCTAATCTTGCCTTGTTTGTAGAAGTTTTCATGATGGCAATCTTTTGGTTTTGGCTTGATTATGTTGGCTGGGTATATGTTTAAAATTCCACAGATTGCAGTGGTCAACTGATGTCATTGTGCCCCCATCCCCCCTCTTCGGCCTCATCAGCTTTCTGGCACAATCTCGGGTTTTATTGCCCGCTTCTGTCATCTTTCTTGTAAAACACATTTTATGTCTGCAGGGTTGCACCCTTTTTTTTTTTTCTTAGGTGGACCAGACACAAAAGTTAGGTGCCCCAAGTTTTCTACTTTTTTCTTCTTTTAAATTGCTGTCTATATAGTCAATATTTGACTTGTGAATGATTAAATAACAATCTGTCTAATATAAAGTTCTTTTTTGATGCACAATTCATGTGTTTCATGTGAAGCACATGTTGCTGCTTAAAGTGCTTTACTGAGCGTACTGAAATTAAAACATTTTAAAAGTGCAATTGTTTTAAGGACTTGAATTTGATTATGTAGGGCCCTGTGAAATCGGTTTTATTTTTTCCTAAATTCTTTTTTTACATTTTAATTCTTCTGAATTCCATGTGTTCTGTTATAAACATATTGATTCACGTAAAAACTATGTGGCTATGGTGTGGGTGGGAAAAAATTACCTGCAATATGGGCATTTGGGGCATTTACCGTTTGCTTTTGTAAACCATTTACATGCATTTTATGCGAAGAACTATTTCACAATGTTACACATTCTTCCTTTTGTAAAAATAAAAGTTTGTTCTCAACATAAAGTACGTATCAAGTAAATAAACTTTGGGGAGACCTGGAATACTGGTTTGAATCAGCTGATTTATTTGCATGACTGGCTCGCGCTAGTTTGCTTCTATTCTCTGGTTCTGATGTGAGTTATCAACTGTAAGTGGTCATCACATTTGTTCTTACAAAAGAGTTCCGCTCTAAACTTAGCACCATAAGTCGAAATCCGTAAATTTCCTGAGTACGTCAGCGTTCCAGCCAGCCAAGCCTAAACACGCATGTGCGGAACCGATTGGGCAAGTGGTCTCAGCCTCCTCGCCATCGCTGTTTACATTGCGTTGGTATGTGTGAAAGTCCCGCCTCAACCTTAAACACCTGGGGTGTAGTGGGCTTCAGCCCGTTATACACAATTCTACGTTTAATGGCGGATTCCGTTTTTATCTATTGGATTCCCCGTTTTCTGCATTGCGGAAATGACACGGTCATATTTATCATCTCGGCCTGATGATCTGTTGCTGATAGGCAGTGGGAAGAGGGGAGACTGGGCCAGTACATTTATCACTGCATGTAATGTATTTTATAGATGTACTGTGTTTTTTTTTTTTTTTTTTGTCATTTTATTAAAGGCTTGTGCGGTAAATGTGCGGTCACGTGACACTAAAATGGAAACTGAAGTTACTGGCGATTACGAAAGCAAAGTCTGAGGTCTAGGAAAAAATCCACTCTGCCTATGACGGCTCCAGGATGCTCACCTTTATGTCTGACTGCCGCACGCCCTCCACCAAACGTACAGGAATATCTGGACCCTGGCTGATCAGAACCTTACCCTTTACGATGTCTGATTGGTTTAGAATATGACAGGCATTTGTTGCATGAACCACATGGAGTTTACAGAGAGATATTTTTTAAAGTCACGACGTTTTAAAGACACGACTGGTCTGCACGCTACATATCAGAGAAGCGAAAAGAAAAATGCTGCTCCTGTTCATTTTCTCCTCCCTTCATTGTTTAGTCATGATGAACTTCAGAGCGTGGACCACCTCCCACTTGAAGCCCCGCCTCTGTCTGCCTGCGTGTCTTCTGTTTGTTTTGTGTTGATCATCCTGTTCCTCCTTTTTTAACTCACCTGTTAGACTCTCAAAAGCATTTCCTGCCAGAAACTCTTAATATATTACATATATATTTTTTATATATATATATACACACACACACACACACACACATATTTTTTATATATATATACATATATATTTTTGGTGGATATTTGATCTTCTGATTCATGCGGTTGTCGGTGCTTTAAACAAAGGGGTATGCTGCCATTTCTCAGTGTGTGTGTGTGTGTGTGTGTGTGTGTGTGTGTGTGTGTGTTTGCTCTTGCACTTAGCGGCATAAATAGTGGGACTGTGTGCGATCTGGGGTGTTGCAGTTTGCTGTGCGAATGTGTGTATGCAAAGCCTGCGGCAGTTTATATGGTCACGTGCATTAACAGGATACACTTGATGGTGCCACATCCATCACCAGACCAGGCAGTGGCAAACAGCACTGTCACTACTGCCCTTTACCGCAAGTTTTATATCTGAACCAGTGAGGTTCCAGCAATAAATGTTGTTCCTGGACCTTATTCTGGTCATCAAAATGATATCTGAAATCACAATGTATGGAATAATGTATGAAATATTTTTCAAATATTTGGTTATAAATCACCAGTTTTATACACACACACACACAAAATGTTTCAGGGCACCCTGGAGTGGTGGGAGCGCTAGTGTTATGTTTGTCAATCAGGTAGCCAGCATAGATGGTGTATTTACCGTGTTTACTCTTCCATTCACTGATTCCCGGCTAATAACCAGAGGCGGTACCCTCTACATGACTGACAGGAGATTAGAAAGCAACCTCGGCGTAGCTAGTTAACGTTAAATCCGTGTCTTTTGATCCTTTATTTTGCATTACAGTGATACTTGTAGCTGGACTTTTAAACATATAGGTGTTCTTTTTACCAAAACACACTCACACGTACACATCCCATTCAAACTACACACACGGCCTTGACCTTGGAGGCGTGAGGCCGCAGCACGACGCACTATGTGCAATTACATTTTAAAAAGCATATTTTACTGCGGATACCGGGGAAGAAAACGTTTGGTTTGCAGTAAAGAGAATAATTGTGATGAATGTAGTACGTTTTAGCTTAGTGACTGAGCAAACTACTCACCTCAGGTTGGACAGTGTGGCTTGGATCTATGAAACACCAAATCACCGTGGGTTGAACCTTGCTTTCAGTGCCAACCTGACATCCATCTTGTAGCCTGATTTGGTTTCAGCGTTTGCAATTCCTTTTTTCTCTGTTATTGTATTTGTACATTTGTCGGATGAAGTTCTTCAAATTTGGCCACTATGAGATCTTTGTCAGCACATTTAAGTTGTCTGAGATTAAGAATCTACATTCATGAGTTAAATTCTGTGTATATAGACAGCTCAAACTGGGACAGTGGTGGCCTAGCGGGTAAGGAAGTACACTTGTAACCGAAGGTTGCCTGAACTGCCAGATCCTGAACCGCCAAGGTGCCACTGAGATCCCCTATAAGCAAGGTACAGTCCCCACACGCTGCTCACAAAATGGTGGTAGGTTAAATGTAGAGGACTCATTTAGTTGTATGCTGTGCTGTGTATCACAATGACAAAAACTTTCTTTTCTTCTCTTTTCTCACTATGTATTCAGATTGATCCTCTAAGCCATCTTGTCCATCAGTCTATTTCATTTCAACCTTTCATTCCTTCCCTCTCATCCTCAGGCCCTTTTAAGGTCTAGCGTTTCCTTCCTGAGAGGATCTTATTGCTGCTGCTGTTTCAATGGGCTCAAATGGAACGTAATATCTTGATTAGATTGACCCCGTCAGGAAATGTTCTTGGTAATGACTGCTTCTGGTTCCTCCAACGATATCCTAACCACCCCTTACTTGCCACTCATTACCAGTCCCTGGCTTTCTTTCCTCGGCCCTTGTCCCACCAATTTTCTGGGCTTGTTTCTCTCTCGATGTTGCATGTCATATTACCAGTCAGACCTGTAGTGTTGAAGGTGAAATTTGAGCTGATGGTATAGGAGCCTTTGTACACACATTGTACTTTCTTACGCCATCAGATTAAAACATGCACACGTGCTTCATATTGTCACTTGACTTTTTTTTTTTTCCCGCCATACAACCTTTGTGCACATTTTTTTTAAATTAATGATGTACGATGTAGTCATCATATTTCCACATTGACGACATTGCAAGTCGTTCAGTGCCAAACGCTTTCTTCATCGGTCAATCTAGTGAAATTAAAATGACAGACAACCCCCCCACCCACTCTTTTGATTTTTAATGACACAAGACTTATTCAAGAGAGCAGCAATGCAGCTTAATGTGGGATGTGTTTTTTTTAACTGCTGTGCCTTTGCCCTTTTAACTTTCCCCAGTGCGCACTATCACCAGTGTCAGAGAGGAAGAGCTGGATTGTGGTTTGGCATGCCCCGATCATATCTGCCCCGTCCCTGGGGAAGCCACTGCCTTTCACGAGCGGCTGGCCTGGGATCACTTTTCCCTCGCCGCCAGTCCTGACTTCAGACGTTGCACAGCCACGGCCCGATCCAAGACCCATGTTTGGTGGAATTGCCTTAATGGTTGGACCCCAGGGCCAGTTTCTCCAAATCTCTTAAATCTGTTAGAAGCTGAAATACTTCACATGCCTGAGCAAACCTCAGAAGGATTGGCGCACTTCATAAAACTCTTCAAAGCCGCTCTCTGCCATTGCCTTCAGTAAAAAGAATGAATCAGAATGAATGCAGTAGCATGACAACATCATGCCAATTTATGCAGTCCAGATGTGCTTCTCTGCATGACTAGCAGGTACGGCAGCGCGGGAAGGGCCGATTCCGCTTTTCTTCCCCCCACATGTTTCTCGCCCTTACCATTTATACCAGGAAAATATTCCGAGTGGAAACGAAGAGGCGCTGTTGTTTGGATGGGGTAAGCCCATCCGGATGAGCCAGCGGCTGACGCGCATGAGTGCGCTGCTCGGTCTGGAGGCCGCGCAGCCATGCGGACGCTGACCTTGAGCCAGCCGAGGCACACGGGTGAGGAAGTGAAACCCGACCCCCTCCGCCGCCGACACCCGGTCTTATTCTTGGTGGCAAAGATAAGCGAGGGATCAGTCACGTCACTCAACATGTATGCGTGCAGGCAGGTCCGACCCTCGCCCGTGGAAAGTGGGCCGAGTGTTGTTCGCCTCGCCGCATGTCAGCCGCGCGACGCAGCTGGTTTTTCGGCGCCCCCACCCCCCCCACCTACATTTGTCTGTCCGGGCCAGCGAAACAAAATGAAAATAAATACATGTGTTCTGCCGTGCCATGTCGAGAGGCGGCCCGGGCCCGCATTTGCGTCAGAGTGGAATTAAACAAGGGCGGCGCTCCCTCCCTCACTTTCACCGCCGGGAGATAGTTTGGTTTATCTCAGGTTATTTTGGGGTTAGGGTTAGAAGCCAGAAAAGCGATCTGGACTCACTGGAGAGGCTATCCGTTGTCGTTTCTCTGGCTGCTGGGGTGGAAGTGGCATGGCACGTGCATTTGTAACATTCTCAGAGGAAGAGACGGAATGTTGGTGGTCACTGTTCCTCTGTGACGTGTGTCGAGTTTGAATGTACTGTGGATGAAACGTCCCCTGCAGCCATCTGAAAAGTGCTAGTGAAGGTGTGTGTGTGTGTGTGTTTGTGCATTCACCGTAAACCACCCCCCCCCCCCCCCCCCCACACACACACACACACACACACACACACACACACACACACACACACACACACAGGTGTATTCTCTGCAGGTGTTTGGGAAAGCTACGCCTGAGGATTTCCCGCCTCTGTCCTCTGAACAGCATGACTCACAGCAGAGGAAGAATCCAGGCAGCCATCAGACCCGGTGCGCTCGCATCCATTTGAGGTCCCACTGTGACCCACTTGTAGCACTGAAAACCACAGTGGCGTTTGATGCATTGCGCCCAAGTCAATCCCAGACTCTGCAGTTCTGGTTTATGGTCATTACTCCAACTCTCCCTCCACTTGGTCGTAATGTCTTGGAAGCAGCCAATCACGTGGCTTCGGCGTTAGTCTATGCATGCCTGTGTGCGGGCAGACTGTACAGGAAGGTTTTATCAGCAAGGTCACAAGTATGAGGAGATACAGCAGCAGGAGGTCAGTGTGGAATGCAGGGGTCATACAGCTGATTCATAGATGTCATAGTGCCATGCACAGATTATGAATTCTATGAATGTGTCTACATGCAAATCTCACAGAGCACCTTAACACACCTACAAACACACACATAAAGCTTGAAGGGAAGGGGGAATTCTTAGTATTCTGCATACTAAGCCTATGGGGAACTATTCCGTGAGAACAATATAGACCATTTTTATTAGGCACACTTTTTAATGATTGCTTTAGGTGTTACAATAAGTCTCTGAAGATTCACTAAATGCAAAGTCATTTTCAATGATCAGTTTCAGAATTTTCATCTGGTCTCATAACGTATTGAGGTGAAAGGTGACCTTTGGTGGGATAATGGTCATTTAAATAACCGATAAGGCATCTTCTCGTATTTTCATGTCACCAGTGGGGCAAACTCTGGCAACGCCGCTCATGCTGTGCTTAACACTGTCCTATGTGTGAACTGCAATGGCACCTTTTTAAGCACCCAGTTGTGACTAGAATGAAACACTGGAATTTTATTACAATTTTTCTGGCTACAACTAATTAGCCTGTTTTTAAGATATTTTTTTTTAGAATGCTATTTCTCTCTTTTATAATGTCTTTGTGTATGTTTCATCAGTGCATCCAGATTCCCTCAGTGTTCAAATTCTCGACCAATGACCTGACTGGCCATTCCAGATGTTTGTCTAGAGCTTGGAGTCCTGGGATTCAAATGACATTTCAATTACCCTGAACTGCTTGCGTGTGTTGCGTCCTCATTGTGTCCGTAACATGGCCCAGCTGGAGCTGTTCATGTACCGCAGAGAAATAAACATTGGGCAGCACAGCCCAACACGGCCACCGCTTTCCTGATTCTAAGAAGAGAAGGCTGAAGGTCAGTATAGAACGATGGAGTCGCAAGTGAAATGAATGCACGGGTGGAAAAAAAAAAAAAGGGGAGAAGTGGGGGATTTACCTTAAATGGCCAGTGGCGGTTGGGAAAGTTTGACCTCATCCTCATTTCTTCCTGCAGCGTCTTTTGAAAACAGACTGAAATTCCTACAGAACAGTAAAACCACTGGCTTGTGCCTCTGGCAGACATTTTTGTCAAAATACAGTCAAACCGAAAATGAATTGGAAAATGATATGCATTTTTTTATTCTTTTGTGATTGAAAACCTTGTCCTGTTTATCTAACTTGACGAGAATTTAAACCCACTCCTTATAACTAAAGTAAATGAGCTGAGCTTAATCTCTGTAATTTAGTTCCAAGTAAACTATTTGCTGGAACTTGTTGTGGCTTCCAGATGGGATGCATGAGAAGCTCTCGCACCTTCACACCTGTCCCCCACATATTTATGCACAGATATAGCTCTTTATGGTTTTTTTGGGGGGGGGTTTTTTGGTGCTAAAGCAGCAGTGGGAAACAGTAAAAATCCAACAAACTGTACCCCCCCCCCATCCAAGGCAGTTCATCTGATATGTTTGTGTTTCTCAAAGAGCATGCAGACACAGTGACAGGAAGTGCATGTGTAATCTATATTTTTCATGGATTACAGTGGCGTCAGTGCTGACGCAAAATGTCAGAGACAGGCCTGTGGAGAAGATGGTGGAAGGCATTACCTCAGATAGAGGGATGGATTGAAGCAGGCGGAGGGAGGGAGGATGTGGCTTTGAAAGAGATGACCTCATTCGTTTAGGCTGCACGGACCCCTCCCTTTATCTAAACTAAGACTGACAGAAGACTTTCTCAGGGGAGGAATGCCTTAGATTCCTGATTATGATTTGGCCTGGAGTACCATTGGATTGCTAGACATGTGGCCTCTGACCCCCTCCCCTTTAGGTTGTGTTAAAGTTATCTCCATGGCAACAGCTCATACCTTTCAGGAATGGAGAGTGGGGTGGGTTCCACATACATAGTAGAAGATTTTGATGAGTCTGGGCAGTGAAGTGAAGTGATTGTCACATGTGATACACAGCAGCACAGCACATGGTGCACACAGTGAAATCTGTCCTCTGAATTTAACCCATCACCCTCGGTGAGCAGTGGGCAGCCTTGACAGGCGCCCGGGGAGCAGTGTGGGGGGACGGTGCTTTGCTCAGTGGCACCTCAGTGGCACCATGGCGGATCGTTTTTCGAACCAGCGACCTTCTGATTACGGGGAGGCTTCCTTAACCGCTAGGCCACCACTGCCCCATGGCAGGATCAATACATTTCTGTACGGGTATATAGAGAGAAGAGACTAAAATAAAAAGAAGTAAAAAAATAAATCTTTTGTAGAAGTATCTACAAACTCTTCTGTGAAACTTCTCCTCTGCGCTGCTTTTATTATATCCTTAGTTTTGTTCTCTTCATTTGAGTGCGGTAGATTCTTCAGAACTGCACATTTTGGTTTGTTTTGAAAATACTTGTTACTAGTGATGAAGCGTTTTTTTTGCGATATTGCGCTAATTGTCACTTGATGAATTTCTAAACAGATTGAGGCTGGTTTCAAATCAAATGCGGCATGCAATTTTCTTGTACTTCTGCTTTCAGAGCAGTAAACACATTGTTCTAGCCATGGGGATCAGCTCCAGAAGTAGGTGTGGTTAACGCTGTCACTGTACACCACCCTCACAATCTCATAATGCGTTTTTTTTAACTACACCTCCCGCATACCTTCTTATTTCCTTCCTTCATACGGCTGAATTAAATTGCTAGAATCAACCTCTCCTCCATCTTTGTTTGAGAGCCTGCCCTAATGCTTTCTTCCTATTGGTCATGTGTCAATGAGTCACAACACACAAGAGGTCAAAGTTCATCAAAATTCAGCTTTGAGGCTTGCCTCTTCAGGTGCATCCACCACGCTTTCTGCGTTTGGTCTGTAACCAGCTTGAGACATTTTCCTTCCTTTCTACCTGTGCAGTACTATTGCCTTCCAATAGAGTTCTCCAATACACCTCACTCGGGTGAGAATAGCTGTAGCATTCAGGGACAGGTAGAAGAATGGCGGACACAAATCAGTCATCATCGCGTGTTAAATCCTTTTAAGTCTGGGACCCTAGGTGAGCCAAAAAAAATTTGAAATGCAGAGCCAGCAAATTTCAAAAAGGAGCCTCTCAAGGGCAGTGGTGACGTAGCGGTTAAGAAAGCTGCCCCATAATCGGAAGGTTGCCGGTACCAATACCACTGAGGTGCCACTGAGCAAAGCACCGTCCCCACACTGCTCCCTGGGCGCCTGTCATGGCTGCCCACTGCTCACCAAGGGTGGTGGTTAAAAGCAGAGGACACATTTCATTGTGTGCACCCTGTGCTGTGCTGTGTATAGCAATAACAATCGCTTCACTTTCACTTCCAGAAGGTTGGAAGGAAACTGAAGGGCGTGGTCCAACACTGTTGAACCTGGCAAGATTCTGTCCATTCCTGCAACAGCGAATCTTCTCTGAAGCAGGAATATAAACCCGAGCAGAGACCACGTTGATGTGCTGACATTGCTTGGTATCAATGAACTGTGTTTGAAATAGCCTTATATTTTTTGCCCAGTTTTCTGCTGCTAATGTGCCTGTCCGTAACAAAATGTTGTTTATGTTTGGCTGTCAAGTCAAATTTTGCGTGGGCCTGCATGTTTGGTTCAGGCCCAACTGTTCTTGAAACCTGCGGCCCACTGTGGTCCGACTGCTGGCCCAGAAGAAACTGGTTTGTTGTCTTTTTGGATCATGTTTCTGTATGCATGCATGAAGGGCTGCTGTCGGTGTGTGTTTGCGTGCACATGCATATTGCACATACCCGTTTTACACTGCAGGACAGCAACGCTGAACTGGCTGTGGATGGGTGGAAGGTTGTGTATGGGTGGTGATGATTAATATGACTCGTGGGTTGTCATATTTGTCACTGTGCTATGTATGACTGCTTCAAACTAAATAGACATATTACATCAACTTCTTTCCACCCCACCCTCCTTTGCTAATTCACTTTTGACCCAGTTTGCCCCAAGCTTTCACCTGCTGTGTGTCTCGAACCGTTTTCTGATCCTACACATTCCAGGTCATTTTCTGTTGCCCTTGTGCTGCACTTTGACCCCAGGAAGTGCTCAGTGAGAACAGGCAGCTGTTGCTCTCGTCTCAACGCCAAGGCGAAGCCATCGCCAAGGAATTACTGGAGGAAGTGGGGCGGGGCGTCCCACAATTCTTGTGTGAGAGGGTGTTGGGGGGGTGGTAGGTTTATTTTTCACAAGGGGCTTGTTTAAAGGGAGCTGAAGTATAATAGATGGTGTAAAGGGGATTTACCCGTGGGAGGATTTTAAATGGCACGTCACAGATTTAAGTGACATAAGCACTGTTGATGTTGGCTGAGAAAGAGTTCGGACTGGTGACTTTCCCGTTTGGGTGTATCTATTCTCAGCAAGGTAATGAAGGATGTTAAAAGGCCCGTGTACAATCTCTCTCTCTCTCTCTGTCTCTCTGACCCTTTAATACAGGTGGTGGAGGGAAGAGGAATGGGCGGAGTAAGAAATGGAAGGAGATGCTGAAGCTTCCACATATCAGCCTTTGTGAAGAGCTGAGGAACACCATTGGTAAGAGTTTTTCTAATGTTTGTGTAAATGAATGGGTGTGTATGTGATTGTACGACTGAGAGAGAGAGAGAATGCAACATTTGCTATTTCGGTGACCTGACACAAAAAATCAAATGTCCATTTTTTAAAATTATAGGTGTGTAAATTGAGGCAGAATGAATTATTAACACACAGAAGCACGGGAATGACATTAAACAAGTAGGTTGGATTGGCGCACAGCCTCTGTGTCTCCCCATGTTCATCTTGGGTTCGCCGGCCTGAAGGAAGCGGTGGGGGACTTGTGGTGAGCGCGATCCTCCACACCAGGGCGGAGTAACTGCCCTCTTTAAAAGGGCCAGGCTTCAGTCTCAGCCAATGCGTTGACGCCACCGGTTAGGCCACCAAACTTGAGCTTCACCATTGGTGTTGGAGGAGACAAACGCCAATGAAACCACATACGGATATAATGTCAAATGCATCAGATGCCTTGTGGTGCTCACGTCCAACACAAGACATTTCTAAAATAATCTGCTCAAATCACAGTTAATAATGCACAACATGCCGAAAGTGTGCCTACCAGCAATAAAAGCTTATTTTGTTATTTTGAGGATGAGGACGCATGGTGAGAGATGGAACAATGTGCCACCAAAACGTTATAAATAGAGAAAAATGAACCATGGAGGGCCCGAAGGGTGTGTGTGATGGTAATATTTGGTGTGCAGCAAGTGTGCTTTTGAATGTTTGTGTCTTTACACCTTTTGTCTTTTAATGTTGTGTTTACGCACACCTATTGCTGTAAGGGTTTGTGTGTGCATGCGCAGAAGTTCTTCTGTTTGCGGACAATATCAACTGGGCTGGGGTGTCTATGCCTGTGCATCTATGTACTTATTAACTTGTGTTTGTGCACGTTAACTGTAAGTGTGTGTGTGTGTGTGTGTGTGTGTGTGTGTCTTCTGGATGCGTTCTGAGTCAGTGAGGAAGTGCAGGCAGGAGTTCCTTCCTGTGAGAGCCTCTCCCCATCCACAGAGCACCACACCCCTGCAGAGGAAGCCAGCAGCATGTCTGTATTAGTGTGTGTGTGTGTGTGTGTGTGTGTGTGTGTGTGTGAGATCAGGAGTTTTTTTTTGGTTTGCTTGTTTTTTTGGTTTGTGTGTGTGTCCCTGGTATCATGTTATCTTTTATTTATCTCAATGTCAGCATCATCTTCTAAACATATCGGTATGTTTATTGTGTGTGTGTGTTTGTTGAGGTTTATCTGCCATATCGTGTGGAGTAGAAGTGTGCATCCAGATTTCTGTGCATAGGTGTCTTCCCCCACATCAGCAAAAGGTTTTGGAATTTGTCTGAAAAGAGCCGGGGCGTCTCCATGTAATGGCCCGCCGTGGAGTTAGGGTGCCACCAGCCCAGGGAAATCCCTCAGTTCGCCGCGAATGCGAGGAACCTCCATCTGTAGCCAGGGCGGCTGGATGAGGCCTCTGATACCTTGCTGGAGGAAGCAGCTGATTGCATTTGCTTCCCCGGCAGACGCGCAGTCTCCTGGCCGCTGCAAATGGCCCGGCCTTATTGATATCCTTGTCAGACGGAGCGGATGTACGTCTCCCGACCGCACCACTTTAGCTGCGAGCCGTAGACTCTGATGATGGACTGCGGGAGAGACCCATCATTGACCATGTGGTGATTGTGTGGGGTCTTTTCATCCTCCTTTTTAGCATTGGAGGTGGCTAGAACAGGGACATCAAGTGCAGGAAAGCCCTGGTTTACTGGAACCAGTGACCCTTTTGCATGAGCCATGAGTGATTTAGGGAAAAACCCTGCAACATTTTTCCCATTGTGAGAAGAAACTAACATTCATTGAATTTCGTTCATTACATTTCAATTGTCCCACGTCTCATTCCTGAACAGGCATAAAAGATGTGCACTAAAGCATCATAAATGCAGACCTTAAATTGTGGTCTGATATGTTATTAGGGAGCACATCTGCAGCTTGTCATACCAAAAATGCTGGCATAAATGTATGCTGTACGACTTTTACATTCGTTAACACCACAAAGACTCAAGCAACCGACGGTTCTGAGTGCAAGAGCAGCGTATCACACTCAAAAACATTTTTTGAGGAATCCCAGGAGTCATCCTTCGGGATGGGGGACTTGTAAACTATTAATCATGTGACTGGGATGGAGCAGGAAGGGAACGCAAATCATATTTTTATAACTATGAATACCATTTTTATATTCTAAATATTCAGTTCTAGTTCATTTCAGTATAAGCATGCATTCACAACTATTGCTCTGTAATGCAGCTGCTGCTGCTGGCTGTAGAAGGGGGAGTCTGACATTACTGACATTAATGTCTGGACGGAATGAACATAGTTTGCATTTATTTAATGCTAAATGCTACTTATTGATAAAAAATAGTTTTATATATATATATTGTAATACATATTGGGCATTTAGGGAGCCTCTCAAGCTGATTAGAAGGCTGGTAGTCATAGTAGAGTAATTATCGTTTGAGAAGAAAATATATGGACAGGACGTAATGGTTTCCTGCGCAGGCCTACAGCCGACGTCCCATTTAAAAAAAAAAAAAAAAAAAAATCCCCTTTGAAGTGTGTACTCATGTGTTGATATGCCACATATAACTATTGACCACTGAAGTGTGGCTTGAAGTGTGGCAGGGCATCATTTCCACAGCACATGTTTTCACAGCGTGAAACAATCAACAACGAGAAGAGGAGGGGGTCACCACTATAAGATAACAGGTGATAGGCGGTTGGTTAGTGATGTGGCCGTGGCACCAGAGAAAAGTGATCCATGGACATAGAGGCAGGTTGTCCCCAGAGCTTTTTCTGAACTGAAATAATAGTTCTTCATAGATAACCCCTCTATGGAACATGGAAAATTTAATGTTCACAATATCCTGCCTGGAGATGAGGAACATGTCCATTTTTTTATTAGCCATCTTTTTTCCATTTTATTGTGTTCTCCAGGACTTTTTTACAAGGTACCCATGGATTCTTAAGGCCATAATTTAAAAAAAATTAAGGCCTTAAATATCAAATGACTAGTAATCCTTAAATCCATAGTTTAAAGGTCTTAAAATACTGCAGATCCAATACAATTTTTTTTTGCTTGGAAAATTTCTAATGTATTTTGCATTTTTATGTATGAGATTAGAATTAGCTGAACCACCTATGGAGCTAGATGGTTAAATTCTGCACTCACCAGCGGACATGTTCTGAGAGTGGGAGTTTCTCTGATTTCGGTGATATTACTGAATCAGGAAGAGCCTACTAAGGAGGGAAAAATATTTTCTACATTTAAGTGCAAGGAAATGATTCTCAAACAAGAAAGTACTGCTTGCTGCAGTACAGGTAATATGGAAGTGAAGTGAAAGTGAAGAGAATGTCATTGTGAAACACTGCAGCATAGCAGACGGTGGTCACAATGAAATGTGTGAGCACCATCAAATTTAATCCATCAAATTAGGTGCACCCGGGGCACCCGAAGCGATACTTTGTCGGTTCAGAATTTGAAGTGGCTACCTTCTGTTTACAGGTCTGTTTCCTTACCTGCTAGGCCACCACTGCCCCTGAGTCTGTTAATACTGAAATTTGAAAGGACCAATGCTATAATAATATAGATAAAATACAATTACTATTGTATTTTAGAAGAGCATCTGGCCCTCACAGTGTCTGCCGGAATAAGTCTTAAATTTGGCTTCCTTAAACCTGCAGATACCCTGTTTTACTTGCTTTCATAGAGCTCATTGAGAGATGTCCTTCTTTTGCCTTTTCATCATATTCTGATATTCTGACTTGTTAAATTTTCACTCTTATCTAGGTACTGTACCTTTTTTTTAGTGCTTTGGTTCAGGCCCTTTAGCACTCTTTAGCCTGTGCCCTTTAAGCTTGTTTTTCTAAGAGAGGGGTAGGAGTCGGCCTTAAGCTCTTGTGCACAGGGGAAATGTTTCATTGAAGGAATGAAAGACTCCCGAATTATATTCCGACCAAAGCCGATTTAAACCCCCTGACCTTGCATGCCCTCTAGAAATGCTTTCCTCCTAAGCTTAGTTAATTTCTTTATGATTGCGATTGGCTTCACAGTCATGAGCTCTCAGCACTTGACTCTTAAATCTAAGGCACCCATTTTTCATTGCTGCTTTTTTTCTGGGTTCTTTTTTCATTGCTGCTTTTAAGTTACTGAAATGTTTGTGGGGGGTTGATGCTGTCCTAGCTGATGGTAGATTTTAAATAATTGATGTTACACATTAGGGTCAGGCTCTTCCTGAACAAATCACATCATCATTTGTTTAAATAGATAGTTAAAATAAGTAATAATATTGTGCAAGAGCTACAAACAATTAATATATTCCATAAAATTTCTTAAGCTCATTAGCAATACAGTGGGATGCAAAGTTTGGGCTTACGTTTGGGCATTTTTGCTTAGAAATGTCTGTTCCTGTGAAGATTTAGTGATGTAAATAAAAAGAAATAAATGACAGGGCCTGGATCACAATCTGTCCTCGCTTCTCATGGTTGAGGTGTAAACAAATGTTTATGTTTAACATGTTTAATATAATGCCTTTTGGTGATCAGTCAATCGTCTGGTCATTTAAAATACATTTTAAATGGTGTATGCTGTGATACAGTAGATGCCAGTTACGCAGGCTTTTAAGCAGGTGTCTTGGTCTCCATTTAAGGTGAAACCCCACTTGCCATGTTCCAGAGCCTCACGCTGCCAAAAGATTAGCAAACCAGTGGAGTTTCTCTGCTGTAAGTGCCCATGATCTGGTTTCACCACCCTTTGATTGCTTCCACTCATCTGAAAGAAGTAGCCATTGCCAGTGAATGACTGAACTTCTGTCTTCTGGACTGAACTATTTTATTATCATTTCCTCCATAAGAGACACTGGATTCAGCCAATCAGCAACTGATAGTAGTACACACACATTAGAAATCAATTGACCCTTTATAATGTGAATTTGTGTTTCCCAAATACACAGTAAACCATTTCACACTATACAAAAAACATGATCAGGTTGGGATCAATATGCTCACACATTTTTTTCTTGCTCTCTCCTGATGCATATGAGTATGTAATAAGCTCAGCTAACCCTGCAATAAGTGTGAACCAAAATCTAACAGACCCTGCCTAGATATAGATATTCTACTTTCCTCTCAGTCCTGCCTCCTGACTGACTGGTGGCAGTTAGCAGAGATGTTGAGTAAGGTGTGTTAATTGCATTTACAGTACATTTACATTTACGGCAGTAATCATTAACGGTGTGGTAGTAGCCTAGTGGGTGACTCACTCGCCTGTGAACCAGAAGACCTAAGGTAAAACCCCACTTACTACCATTGTGTCCCTGAGCAAGACACTTAACCCTAAGTGTCTCCAGGGGGGGACTGTCCCTGTAACTACTGATTGTAAGTCACTCTGGATAAGAGAATCTGATACATATACATTTACAGCATTTTTCAGATGCCCTTATCCAGCGCGACTTACAATCAGTAGTTACAGGGACAGTCCCCCCCTGGAGCAACTTGGGTTAAGTGTCTTGCTCAGGAACACAATGGTAGTAAGTGGGGTTTGAACCTGGGTCTTCTGGTTCACAGGCGAGTCCGTCACCCACTAGGCTACTACCACCCAATTGGTTGGTAACCCCTGCTCTAGGTAGTGACCGGAGGTTGCATTGGAGGTAATGTCTTGTCTCTTTCAGAGCGGGATTACGCCAGCCTGTGTGAGAAACAGCCTATAGGAAGACTGCTGTTCCGCCAGTACTGCGACACCAAGCCTGAACTGAGGCGATGCATCGAGTTTATGGATGCTGTGGTAAAAGTTTGGTTTCTCAACACCTCTTACTTTTTTTTGGACACCCACCCCCACCCCTCTCTCTCTCTCTCTCTCTCTCTCGCTTTCTCTCTCTGTCTCTTTTTTTTTTTTTTTCTCTCGCTTTCTCTGCTGGCCCTCGTTGGGTCAGTTTCCTCTTCTGGTTCCCCTTGGAAAACTGGATTTGCGTCTGGGCCCTGACCCAGAAGGCTGTCAGAGAGCTACTCCTTCCCCTTACTCCCTCTATACACACACACACACACACACAATCTCACACTATCACACCTCTACCCAGGGGGACTGCCCCCTCCCAGCCCAAATGCTCTCCATTATGTCACACCCACGTCAGAGTTGCGGGCCCCTGGAGGTGTCCATGCTAGGAAAAAAAAAAAACTCAATATTAGACTCTGCACACACTCATGCACACACATTTAAACTATGGCAGAAATACCCTCGGCTTTTGGGGAGGTGAAGCGAAGCAAGAAAAATGTCAGAAAACCATTTCCAGAGATAAGTCTTTGTTTAGACTGGATGGGCGGCCATGCCAGCACCTCGTGAACTCATGCCGGGCAGCCAGAGCTGCAGGGAAAAAAAATACCACAGCCTGATTGTAGAACGTACGCAGCTTCCAGTGAAGGACAAAACGACCAAATTTCTGGAAATGCTAGGCCACATCTGCAGCCACAACTATATGGTCTAAGCCTCGCTCATAAATGTTTCCCTTAATAAACTGGATTATTGATGATAGGGCTGGGTGATGTACTCCAACAATTCAAATATTTTAAGTATTCATAACCGATAGTATTAATATGTTATTTATAATGAAGAGTAGTTGCTGGGTGGTGTTGCTAATGAGATATACAAAAAAAAACCTTGTAAAATACTATGTGGTGCTACGCGGGCAGATTGTGTATTTCTCAAGCCTGGAGACTAGTAACCAGCAGCCGTCCTCAGTTATTTAATTAAGCCCTGAGAAGGAGGGGAGACTTGAGAGCGACAAATGATGAAGATAAAAGCCGACAGACGAGAGGAGCGCTGGGACAAGAGAAAAAGATATGCGAGAAGGGAGAGATGGATTAGTGAATTAGATTGGAGGGGAGGAGAGGGCTGGGTGGAGGTCAAATGAATGGTGGAGACTGTGTGTGTTTGTGTGTGAGCGCTGTGGTAACAGGTATGTCTACCCCTTCACAGGCGGTGTATCAGCTGGCGCCGGATGAGAAGAGGAGAGACTGCGGCTTGAATGTTTTAGACACATACTTTAATAATGGGGTAAATACCAGCCAAAATATGACACGCACACAACCACACCCCACTTTTTCTCAGTGCTAAGTGCCAAAAAAATCCCTTTTTTCTAATGAGCCTCCCTTTCAGAGGAGCAAATGTCCCAAATGTCTCAACTCGATGTTCCCTACGGTTTCCCTTCTAATGGAAAATGGTGCCATTATTAAGTACCTTAAATTGTACCCCTGATTTTGAGTCTTTAGGGTTGTAGAATGCAGGGAGATGTGCAGGGTACTCCTATAGCCCCATCAGACCCCTTTAATTTCATATGTAATCCCCCAGTGTACCAGTACCCACAAAGCTGATCCGGAGTTTACAGTCACGGCTCTTTGGAGCTGCCTCAACGTGTCAGAACAAGAGTGAGGAGTGGAGGAGTGTGGTGCAACACCTTACCTCTTAATAAATAACATTTTTTTTTAAAGCAAGTCTCATGTTTCCTAGTTCCTAGTTATTTTACAGTCATTTCATGCTCAGGACAGCACAGGTGGCATCAGCATGTCTCGTCCATGACAGAGAGGACAAGATCTCAGGACAGAATTGTCTTCAGTAAATATGAGAAATATAATCTGATGTAATTTTTGGTAAACACAGCTCCCCTGGATCATGTAGGTTTCATGGTAGACAAAAGAATAACAATTGCTAACACTATGCTAACATTAACAGCATGGGTTTCAAAGCTAATGTTAAGCCTTTAAGCAACATCCGCTGTGTGACACAGAGATTATTGAATATTACATATCTACTGTTTTGGTAAAACAATAGGGCCCGCATTCTCTCCCTTCTTTCTGCAGTCGGCAGCCCATTTTCCAGAAATACCTCAGGATGTGGTGGCGTCATGCAGAGAGAGGCTAGAGCAGAGCCCCTGCAAAGAGCTCTTCCAGGAGTGCACTAGGTAAGACACGTAAAAACGAATACGGCATTGTGGAAATGATTGTTGCCTGTTAATAAATGAGCATTTTGTAATAGGCAGTAATTGTAATAGTAATACTGTATTGTAACACACAAACACACCTTGGCTGGTATTATTAGTGTACAGTTTTCCTGATTTGGCATTTGTGGAAAATGGACCCCCATTGACCCCCAGCTTCATTTGATTGTCGATGTGCTGTTGTCATATTCGGGTATGGCCCGTTCACCGGGGGGCTGTGGTGGGTTTAGTGATAACCGTCGATGCTGGTGCAGCCAGCAGTGTGGTCATGAGTTGAGCTGCCAACGGGGGCTGGAAGTCCAGTGTGGGGCATTCAGGGCAGGAACTGGGCCTTGGAGCTGGGCAGCTGGGCATCCGGATTCCTGGCATGTGAGCGCAGGGGCTGGGGGATTTTGGAACAGGGATTCTCTGTGTCCCTTTCTGTCTTTCATTCACACACAGACACATCGACAGCAACACTCACAAGCCTGCAGGTGTCCTGGTGTGGGTACGTGGCCAGAACAGGTTTGGGCTATTTCTTTCGAACGCCTTGGGGAAAGAACCTCTTGTCTGTTTTCCAGCCCTGAATCTTGCCACAGATGACTAAGGACAGGATCAGCCATTCATTCTTTGCCATACCTTTCCAGTAAAATCACAGTAATGATACAAAAATGGCGGATGTTTCTTTGGAATATGTCATTTTTGGTCAGCGATGTTAATGTTGCTTCTGTAGCTGGCAGGTGTTGAATCCACGGACGTGTTTGCACATTGGAAGATGACGTTCCTGCCACCCCCCCTTTTGCAAAGCCAGAAATTAATGAGTATTTGTGTAACTTTTAGATGAGTAACTTCCGATGAAAGCTTCTCTCTTGGTTAGAAATCCAAACAATGTATATAGATCCAGATGAATGGCACTTGAGTCATGCCGCCGACAGATTGCCGGCTACCTTCAGAAATCGAGGTGACGATTAATGAATATTATTCCATATATTTAGATTTGCACTCAAAACTAATTCAGGCAGGGTTGTACGTCAGTTTGCTCCTTCCTTCTTGCTCTGGCAATCGGCAGCTTGCCACAGCTGTTTCTTTTCTCGCCACGGAGAAGCAAATGTGTTGCCGTAAGAAAGGCGCAAGAACGCAATTCAGTTTTAGGGCAGGACCCGCGAGGCCAGCTGTGGAACGTGTGAGCCATTTGTGTGCCTGATGTGCACGTCTTGACGCATGCTTACTGTAAATAAGCAGTGCGCTTGAAGCATAATCACTGGTTTGCCTTATAAATAAGATCTGTAGGCATCAGAAACCCAGAAGTGTGGTGATAGCAGGTGACCGCCTTGTGTCATTAGCACAGCAGCGGTGGCCTAGCGGGTAAAGAAGCGGACCCCATAATCAGAAGGTTGCCAGAAGTTCTAATCCCAAACTGCCAAGCACCTTCCCAACACACTTCTCCCTGGGCGCCTTTCGTGGTTGCCCGCTGCTCACTAAGGGTGATGGGATAAAAGCAGAAGACATTTGTGCACCGTGTGCTGTGCTTGCTGTGTATCACAATGACAATCACTCAAAGCAGAATGACTAATGCAACTAATTCTGATTTTGCACTTGATCAACACATTTGCGAGTCAAACCCGTTCCACACTAAAATAGTTTTCTTGTACATATGTTATCCCCCACCTGCTTGAGAGTTATTTAAGGGTTATTTAACGTTTACCATGTTATTTAAGTTATGTTCTGTAAATGAAGTACATGCATTTTAATTTCATTTGTTTTAATTACACCTAAATTTAAAATAAGCGTACAAATATTAAATAGCATCAATAGGCTGTGGCAGTCTGGGGGCTGTAATTCTAATGTGATTTCTTGACTGTCTTTGCATGAAATTGACATGCATCAGGATAAGAGGCTTGTTATCACCCTGTTTTGACATTTTTGTTGATATGAGGACAGAATAAAACACACAAAAAGAAATGGAAGTCATACACATGATATGGAGCAGAGTCAGGTGCTTTGTTAATTTTTTTTTTTTTTTATGTTTATGTCAGTATCACAAAGTATGAAACTTCTACAGTTTTCTTTAGTTTTTTTTGCGTGAGACATGGCTCCATCCTATGTTTAGAGATTCATGTATTTCATTTTGATGGGCGCATGCACAGTTGCTTTGGGACACTTCTGATCGGTCACTCTGCTATACCAGCCTTATAAGCCATGATTGTCCAGTAAAGGTTCAAGCAAGGATTATTCCCATTGAAGAATCATGATGTCATAGGTATCTTAAGGCCCAGTCTACACAAAAATGCTTTTTTTTCTGTAAAACCTGCGTTTAGAAATACAATAATGTTCTTGTATGGACTAAGAAAACGGCATAATTGTATTTTTACAGTTATAATGCAAGAAATTGTTGCATACACTTTCAGGAAAACATTCATCTAATAATGAATTGGTGTGAACTGAGGTGGCACAGTCCACCATTTGAAAGAATGCAACACGTTAGTCCCAGATGTGTACATGTTGGTCTGTAACAACATATGGACCTTTCCACATTTCACCATGCAGAATGGTAGAGCAAAAATGTTTTACTTTTGCTACAGAACAAATTGTATAACGATTAGCTGAAACTTAAAAAAAAAAAAAAAAAAAAAAAATCACACCAGCAATTACTATGGCACAGCTCTTTGATTTGAGGATATTTTGGATTAGTTTAGATGTCATAGTGTGTCAATGCTAAGACAGAGTTGCTTGAGGTCTGTGCTGTTCTCTGACCTTTTTCTCCTCTCCTCATTTGTTGAATAGATGTATATTTGGGCAGAGTTTATTTATGTTCCGGGCCTGAACTGTTACTCTCAATTACATCTCTCTCTCTCTCTCTCTCTCTCTCTCTGTGTGCTCATACTCCACTGTTGGTGGCCCTTAACTCTTATTTGGTCCCATTTGACACACAGAGACTCTCACAGTCTGACCTCCTTAGGCTTTCCATACGGTCATAAAACAACGTTGGTGGCTCCGCTTGCCACTGCCCTCCTACCGGACGCTGTGAGGGCAGCTCCGGAACGTTCTGAGCAGGAGTGGAGGGAAGTGAGTGGGTTGCCTGCAGATGTGGTCCAGGCAGCAGATGACTTGGTGAGGTCAGAAGAACGTGGTCACTTGAATCTCAGACCATCCTCATGGCAGCGGGTTCGATCTTGAGTTCCAGTGTGTTGCTTTTATTAACACACACACACACACACACATATATACACACACACACACACACACTGGTGTGAGGCAGGGATGATTAGAAAAATGTGTTCATTCCAGGGGAAGCAGTACCTTCCAGGCTTTTGGAGCTGGAAGGGTTCAGAGCAGTCGAAGAGGGGAAAGGGGTGGAGCGGTGTAACTTTTTCCTGTGAGCGCTCCCGGGCCAGGAGAGTGTGTGAGAGAAGGAATGAGAATGGGAGGAGTGTTCACAGCTTTGCGCTCTCTGATCTGAGTAGCGTCACCTTCGTGTAGGACTGCGGTACAACGGAGCTCCGGAAGTGGCGGGAACCGTGGCTGTTCTACTCCCACCCCCTTAGGGATAAACACTTGTACTGGTTCCCGGTCTTGGGTAGGACCTGGGGAGAATGTGGGATCCACATTGACTGAATGGACAGTTCTTTGTGCTGAAGAATTAAAAAAAAAAAAAAAGTGAGAGAGAGGGAGCTTTTCATGGGAATTTAATGGAGGGGTGGAAAGGTTTTGATGAATCTGTTTCTAAGTATTTAGTTATATTTGGACAATTTCAAGAGAAGGCTGTTTTGCTCTGGGGGTGTAAAGTATGCTCAGTCCACCTGTGCCTAAAGGCAGTCTGGTCTTGTTAAAGTGTATGTGAGTGTGCGTGCATGTGTGATTGAGTGAATTGGGAAGGGTTTGGGTCTGAAGTTTTCTTTTTTGCTCAAACATCTGGTATGGGTAAGAGCAAAGTGATGGGCCAGTTTGGTTTCTTTTGATTCTCTTACTCACTCACTCACTCACTCACTCACTCACTCACTCACTCACTCACACATACACACGCTACATTTACATTTTACAGCATTAACCGGATGCTGATTTTACCTTATTATTCTTACCTTTGTTGATTCTAGAATTGTCCGTGAATATCTCAGTGGAGTGCCGTTCTCTGCCTATCAGGAGACCATGTATTTCTCCCGCTTCCTGCAATGGAAGTGGCTGGAGAGGTGAGTGCTGATGTCAGACCCACTTCCTTTAAAAACTCAGTGCTAGAACAGACCTGAAGTCAGTTTAGAAGCACCAGTAGGATATTGAGATTCTTCTGTGATTTCACTTTATTAACATGCTTTTTTAATCTCTTGTTTCCTAAAATTATTTTCCCGTTGATATTATTAGATATTTTTTTCTTCATTAAAATGTGTTTGCTAATAATATCTATATTTTTTTAGGCAACCAGTAACCAAAAATACCTTCAGACATTACAGAGTACTAGGAAAGGGTGGATTTGGCGAGGTAGGTGTACTGTTTATTTTTATTGTTTATAAAAAATAAATGAGCAAAATTTTGCAATTTGAAGTATAAATACAAATTCACAAATAAAAAGGTGTGATTCACAGCACTGGTGTAAATTGAATTGGAAAGTTTCTCACTGGTTAACATGACCCCTCTCTGTAACTCTTCATGCTTTGTGTCCTTCTCTCCAGGTTTGTGCTTGCCAAGTCCGAGCCACTGGTAAGATGTACGCCTGTAAAAAGTTGGAAAAGAAACGAGTAAAGAAGAGAAAAGGTGAAGCCATGGCATTAAACGAAAAGCGCATTTTAGAAAAAGTTAACAGTAATTTTGTAGTAAGTACTACTTTTTTCCCCTTTCATTCCACTCATTAGTCTCCTTGTGCTGTTGTGAAGGGCGAAAAAGTTTGTGAATTCCACGAATATCTCCTAGACGGTCACCAGGTCTGTTTGAAAGAAAACCAGCCACCCTGCTAAAAACCCATATTCCAGTTGAATATGGTATGCTTATTGGTGTAGGGCCTCAAGCTGTCAAGGGCTCAGTCAATGTACAGAGTGGCTTGATTTGGAAGAAATGACATTTTAGCTGAGTTTTGGACTGCTGACCTCTAGTATGATTTTAGAAATGAAATTCTTTTAGCAAAAACAACTTTTAATTGCTGTGTAGACAGCAACAGGAATTGCCTGAATTTGAATGAGCCTGCGTTGGGATAAACAAAAGTGATGATTTTACTCACCCAAAAGTTCCCAAACTTTTCCCTCACAACCATAGGTGTGGCTTGTGTCTAGCGTTATTTGTTGCCCTTGTGTGTCATGGCCGAATTATGCCTTTTTGTTAATATGTTTATTCCTTGTCCGCCATTATTTGTCAGAAGACGTGATGTACTTGATGGACGATCTTGACTTTCTTCTTTCCCTTCAGCCTTGGCTGCTGCAGTGTTTCCGTTTTACCTTGCTTGCTGCAGAAAAACTTGGTTTTGACTGGAACCAAATCTTTTCTAATCGTGCAAAAAGTCTGAGAAAACGAGGGCTGGAGGTGTTTGCTTGTCGCTCTTGGAGTGTTTGAGAAAGTGGATGTTTGCGTTCATGTGGTAATTGCCACGCGTGAAAGCTTGCTTTTCTTCGCCCGTGTTTGTTTTCCCTGTGTCCTGACGTACAGTGACTGGCAAAAAAATCTGGCCTGGACACCTGGACCCTGTCAATCAAATGCCTGGACATGAACTGGGTTCCATTCGTGTGGCAGCTCGAGAGGACAAACTTTTCCTAATGTAAAACTGAACCCACCGCAAAATGGCTGTTTCAAGTTGGTCCAACAAGTTCAAAAAACAAACAAATGGGTGAAAAATTCAATGGAAAACAAGTGGAATAAACAAGTGGAGAAACTGGTTTCGGTTGCTAAAAAAAAAAAACTATGGAAATGATGTAAACATATACAATATAAATGTCAACAGAACTCAGCTCATCTATGATTCCATTTCCAGCCGCATGATCATAATCTTTTTGATGAACTGTCCATCCCTATTCAAGCTGCAATTCCTTTTCCAATTGTGGTAGCTTTACTTAGACACTTTACTTTGGGCCATGTTTTCCCTCTGCTATATAAAGTGTAGCACATGGGGCATGTCCACTAAGGTCACTGTCCTTGAATTCAAGTTCTGATCATCTGCATGCCTGGTTTGGTATCATCTGTAGTCCCAAGATGCTAGTAATGGAGATCATGCCCACTTATTTACAACATGGACAAAGGGACCAATGAGCATTCAGAATGCTTTTTTTTGCACCTGGCTTTGTGACAAATTGAGTACAAATCAACTACAAATCAGAAGTAGGGTGCAATAGAGCTCCCAATCATCCCTGGAGGATCAGTGGGGGCAGTGGTGGCCTAGTGGTTAAAGAAGTGGCCCCGTAATCAGAAGGTTGCCAGTTCGAATCCCGATCCGTCAAGGTGCCGCTGAGGTGTCACTGTCGCCTGTCATGGCTGCCCACTGCTCACTCAGGGTGATGGGTTAAATGCAGAGGACAAATTTCACTGTGTGCAATGTGTGCTGTGCTGCTGTGTATCACATGTGACAATCACTTCACTTCAGAAGAAATTACACTCCAACAAAGGTTGTGTGGGTAATTTGTTGCTCCAAAATATGGATCCGTTTTTTTTTTTTTTTTTTTTCTCCATTGGTCCAGAACAAACCAGGATCCATCAACAAAATATAAAACTGTTGTTGCTGAGCTCACTTGCTGCATAACTGTGCCCTTATCAGGGGTCTAGTTGTTCACAGTGCATTCGCAATGATGTTGCAACACAAGGGTTCATCTGATTAACCACTACATTAATACTTTTCACCTCTCAAGAATGACACACACACACAGACACACACTCTCACATCGCTAGTTTCAGACTGTAGTGTGTTTGTGTGATGTGCAGAACGCATTGGTATGTGAGTGAGTGAATATGCCAAAGCCAGCAGCAATTGCTCTTCATAAGCTACTCCACCTATGAGAAGGGCTCTGTTGCCTGGCAACGCGGACCAAACAGCAGAAGCAGAAAGTGGAGTCAAGTGCTGCATGGCTGTCTTTCTCTCTCTCTCCCTCCCTCTCCCCCTCTTTCTCTCTCTCTGACACACACACTTTCCCTCGCTGCCCTTGTTTACATACAGGAGGCCTTCACCAGAGTCATAACCATTTTTCATTCATTTGACCCGTCCGGCTGCCTCCCTCTCTAGTGCAATGTCCGTGTTCATCCAAAACAGACCGTAAAAACCTCAGCTTCTGTTGCAACGCTGCTTTCGGCCCCGCCCCTCTCCATTCATTCCCAGAGAGCCCCATGAGGCATCGATATGGTGTGTTTACGGAAAGCTGTATAAACACTTTTGGGGATCGTGGCTGTAACAGTCATTTTGGACTGTTTACAGGGCTGCACACAGGTGAGGCTCTTGTACAATCCACGTGGTCCGTTTTAGTCCAGGAGCTGCTCTGAGTGGTCTCTTCACTGGAAATCTGACTCACGGTACTCGTGAGAGCCAAAAGAGAACGGAGAGGATGGGAATGTGTGAGGCAGTGCTCAGTTGGAACATTGGAGCATCTAATAAATATAAGTATATTAATGCATGTTAGTATTGAAATGCCAATTGAATTATATTTTACTTAGACATTTCAGTGTAAAAGTGTCTGAGTGTGTGTGTGTGTGTGCGCATATGGACAATTAGAAAGGTATTTTTGGTATGTGTGATTTTTATCTCAGACCACACAAGCTTACTTGACATCTACTGGTAAGAGGTCATGAAATGATGAAATACACCTTCCTGTTCTTGGCATTGTGATTTCGTAGCACTTTGCACTTGAGCAGTTATACACTGTTGGCCTGTAAAACAGTGTCGATATGGCCACTCCCATGGTTCCCCTCAACCAGTAACGGGGTAAAGACAGAATTCGCTGTAGTATAATTGCACACATTGTTTAAGACTTTGCATGGCAACATGTCTGAGTAATATCTGTACATTTAGGTATTAACAGGCCGGCAGAGCAGTGGATTTCAACATGGAGTGGAAATGCTGACGCTTATATTAAAATAAAACCTTTGATCTCTTCAGAGCTTGAAAGTGTTCCTCAGTTGGTTGGCCAGGGTATGAATGAAGCCATTTCAAAGCAGCCCTTTATCTTCCCTTCATGTTCTCCAAAGGCATGTGACTTTTTCTCCCCTTTTCCCTGCTCTTTATCTGTTGTAAGCATGATGCGTTCTCTCCCCGTGACATTGTCTGCCGAAGCATCCAGGCACATTAGCATCTTAAGTCGACTCTGTGAGCTTGCACTGTTCCAGCGGAGGCTTTTTTCCGACTCACAAGAGTGGGAAAGGGGCCCTGTGTTCACCGTTAATGACCTAGCACGTTTTTTCCAGACATGACACCCCCTTCACACACAAACTCACTCCCACTGCCCTGATGAATATTGCCTCCTTTTCTCATGAACCCTTTTTCCCTGATTGCGCTCCTCCTCAAGGCCACAGTTCTTCTCGAATGCGTCCCAACCATGTGCAGATGGGAGTCTTCCCAGTGGCCTGACATGATCTGAAATTAAGCAGATTGGAATGTCCTTCGTGTTCCTGGACTCTTGAGTGTGTGAGTGCCTGTCTGTGTGTGTTGGGAGAGAGTTTAAGTAGAGGCCTGTCACTGCTATTGATTGTTATTAGGGTGTAACAGGGCCACGGCTACACTTGTAAATCTGCTGACCAAAACGGTAGCTTTCGCTTAGTATTGCATAAAGCTGTTGCTTAATCTGCCGGCTCGGCTCAGGTCTTTTGAGTTTTGATTCATGGTGTGTGTGTGTGTGTGTGTGTGTGTGTGTTATGACTTCTGCCATACCTATACTGTTTTTGGAGCTTGGATCACATTACTCATAGTTTTGACTTTTCCTGATTTTAATTTTGATTTACCTTATTTGTTCATATTTTCATCATATTTAAAAATGTGCTGTCATTAATTATATTAAAATAGTAACACAATAATTTTTCTTTTTTTGCTCTGTTTCTTTTACCAGGTTAGTTTAGCATATGCCTATGAAACCAAGGATGCTCTTTGCCTAGTTTTAACAATCATGAATGGTGGTGACCTGAAGTTCCACATCTACAACATGGGCAACTCTGGCTTTGATGAGCAGCGTGCCATTTTCTATGCTGCTGAGATCTGCTGCGGCCTGGAAGACCTCCACCGGGAGAGGATAGTCTACAGGTCTGCAGACAAATGTGTCTTTGTGAAGTGGTACATTAGTGAAATGAACAATATGGTGTGACTTATACATAGCTTTAAGATGCAATTAAACATGCCTCTTTTATTTACCTGCAGAGATTTGAAGCCTGAAAATATTCTCCTAGATGACCGCGGTAAGCCAAAGCGCTTCATGAATAAATACAGCTTTTTGCAATAGATTGTTCTTTTGCTCCGTAGGCTGTAAGTACAATTATTATGTGCAGTTTTGCAAATGAGTGAGAAGCATCAGCATTCAGTTCCAGAGCATCCATAGACTGATGTGTTCAGTGTCCTTCAGATGTTTCATTTTTCATATTATTTTTGCACTTTAGGACACATCCGGATTTCTGATCTAGGCCTTGCAGTCCAGATCCCAGAAGGAGAGACGATACGAGGGAGGGTGGGCACAGTGGGCTACATGGGTAAGATGTTTTAGTTTGTGGAGTGTCCTGGTTCATACTATTTTTGATATTGTTGTATCATATAAATGTATCGTATTATTGTCTAAATGCAATTAATGCAGCAGAAGGGAATAAATAACTTTATTAGTAACTTTTGATAGCACCTGTATGTTGCCTTATATGTTATGACTCTTCAGCTTTGACCTGTGATCCTATCTTTTCATTGCTCCAGCCCCAGAAGTGATCCAGAATGAGAGCTACACCTTCAGCCCAGACTGGTGGGGGTTGGGTTGTCTGATTTTTGAGATGATCCAAGGCCAGTCACCCTTCCGCCGCCGCAAAGAACGCGTAAAGCGAGAAGAAGTGGACCGCCGCGTGCGTGAAGACCAGGAGGAGTACTCTGAGAAATTCTCTGAGGAGGCCAAGGACATCTGCCGCCTGGTAAGGAATGAGAGAGAAGGGAGGATTATACCTTTTAGAAATTGTTGTTTTTGGTATTCTTTTTTTACTTTTTGAGACAAACATCATTTTATGAGCTCAGGCAGCCTCAGATGGTAAGACAGGAAGAATTTTCTTAAGTCCTTTTGATTTGAGTGGTTTAGAAGTAAAGTGAACTTCTGCCAAATGCAGATTAATACACAATGTTTGGTCAAAATAGTTTTGTACCCTTTAGGTCTTCTGTTTCTTTAACCATCAAAGTACACCAAACAGTTTCAATTAAATGGCTTTATTGCAGTGAACATTTTGTTTCACCTTTCCACATAGTGAATGAAATTTAGCCAGTCTACAAGGCTTTGTGCAATAAAATACAGTGTATATCCCTCATATCCCAAACCTTTTATTAAAAGTTTTCCTCTTGGTGTTATTATATCAGGACATCTGTCTGTGCTGTGTTTATTCACAGTAGTAATTGCATTGGACAACTAGTCTACATTTTTGCTCATGTCTGTGTACCTATCTCTGCAAACGTATAGTGAGTCCAGTGTTAAAATAACAGGATGTGTGTGTTTCAGAGGAACTTTTTTTCTGACAGTCTGTCAGAACGTTTATGGCAGGCCAATGAAAACAGTTTGGAATTTGGAGGGTTTTCTTTATTTATTTCTTTATTTATTGAAGACTTCCAAAAGAGTAGATGTAAGTGTTGACTGCATAGAAGTACATCTGTGACCCTGAATTGTGATAAATAATAAAGCTTTCATTCACCTCATCAGTTAACATGCTATTTTCAAACGTATGCAGATATAAATTGATCATTTCAAAAAGCAGCTGCATCCTATCAGGCACACAGGAATAAAATAAGGAATAAAACATTTAATCATGCCATCCTTTTCAAATTTGCTTTAGATACTACAGTAACATGTGTGAGTGAGCGTGAGTGTGCATCTGTGTGTGTAGGTTGGGGTTAATAGCTCAGCTTTGTGACAACATGGAAGATTCTGACCTTGGGTTCATTGAAGCCAAAGCCTTCCTTGGGGACTGACTCTAAGCTGGTAGTTGATCTTCAGAAATTATTTTAAGATGTGTATCTTCCCTATTTTATAGTGGAATTCTGGTTAAAATAAAATAAAGTGAACATTATAGTCCCCTTACAATGTGTGAGAATCAATTTAAAATTCGTAATTTGCGGACCATCGCGTGGCCATTTCTGTAGGGTGTGTAATGCATCCCACCCCCATCAAGGCCAGCCAATCTCTGTAGCATTGCACTCATTTAGCCTAACATGACGATCAATTTTTTTGGAATGAAGGCGAGTGTACAGCAATTATTTGAAACAAGCTGTGTATTCTTTTGATAATTTATTGGCAAAAATATGAAGATTTCTGCTGGAAAACATGGCTAATTTGAAAGTGAAGGTGAAGTGATTGTCATTGGGATACACTGCAGCACAGCACACGGTGACTCAACGAAATGTGTCCTCTGCTTTTAACCATCACCCTTAGTGAGCAGTGGGCAGGCATGAAAGGCACCCAGGGAAGCAGTGTGGCACCTCACTGGCATCTTGGCAGCTTGAGATTTGAACCGGCACCCTTCTGATTACGGGGCCGCTTCCTTAACCACTAGGCCACCACTGCCCCAAACCACTGTTATAATTATGTAAATAATTAACTGAAATAGTGAAAGATAGAATATTTACATAGAATGGAATAACTTCTATATCCAGACATCTTTATAAAAATTCTACTAGAACAACAGCAATAGGAAGTTGGTGTCAACATTGAATACAAATTAAGTTTCATTCATTAAATCTAATATTAATGTTACTTTGTACTGGCAATAAGTGAAAGTGATTGTTTTGCCTTTGTGAAATACTGCAGCACAGCACACGATAACACAAAAAAATGTGTCCCCTGCATTTAACATTCACCTTGATGAGCAGTGGGCAGCCATGACAGGCGCCCGGGGAGCAGTGTGTGGGGACCTCAGTGGCACCATGGCGGGAGGGGATTTAAACACACAACCTTTGAGTTACGAGTCCACTTCCTTAGGCCATCACTGCCCCGCATCTAGATTAGCGTGCCAGACCTAGCTTTGATCCAACAACATGTGGAGTAGACACATACTACAGGGTGCATTTGATTGGATGCTGAGACATGCTGTTCCTATGAGGTCATGTCATACTGTCATTTCAATATGAGATGCAGAAATTAGCTTGAAAAGAAATGGTAGCAATGAAAGCAAAACTTGATGAGAATTTGTTGAGAATACAATGTAACATATTTTGACATGCACAGAGCTGCACATTGATAAGCCAGTTTATGGTTCTGGTTCTGGTGGATAAATCTCACATGAGATTTATATCTGCTCTTAATTGGAACCAGCAAGGGGGGTCATCTGTGCAGGCACTGAAGAGCTTTAGAGCTCACATAAAACTGTCACGGCAGATCAGGGAGTTGGATCTCGAGGTGACTAATAGCGTTTTACCTTGAGAGATGGTTCTTAGGGCCGGATGGCTGGTGTAGATGGACTCAGCATCTCCACCTTTTATCTCTTTTGTCGTTCCCACTCTCCACTTTTGTGTGACAGAGCCTGAGAGGCTGCTTTCTTCAAGAACATTTACTTTTGTAGTCTAGGAGTAATCTGTTTTTAATTCTGTATTGAAACAAAGCATAGATGAAAAAGCTGAATCATGCCACTTCCTGCTTCCTTTCTCTAGCTGTTGGCAAAGGACCCCAAGGAGCGTCTTGGTTACCAGGGTCGCGGCGCCGTACAGGTCAAGCAGCATGCCATCTTCAAGAACATCAACTTCAAACGGCTTGAGGCCAACATGCTGGATCCGCCGTTCATACCTGATGTGAGCAGTTTACTCAACCTGACTGTCTTTCACTGTTCCTCGTCCCATTCTGTCTGGTTTCCCTTTCGTTCCAAATTTCTAATCATTAGAAATAATATCCAATATCAATTGCCGACTTCATTGGGAACTCAGGACTGCCTGCTAATATTCCTGGCAGGATCCTTAATCTATTTGGCCTTATTTAAATCATGACCGGCTTGACTGAAGAGAATTACAGTAGACCTTGTCAGTTAATTAAATCATAAGTCATTCTGTTTCACATAGGGCTCTATTATGAATTTGATCCTTTTAACTTGAGAACTGTGCAGGGCTCAGTCCCGATCTTCATTCTCATTATTTCATTAGTAGGAGTTGCGTAAGTTTCTTCTGTGGTTTCAGGTCACAGTGCTCTTAAGATCAAAAATCTTTGCATGCCTCTCTGCCATTAACAATGACTGAGGCTTAATTCATCTATTTAGCATTGTCGTTTTAAATAGGCATGTCCATTAAAGTTGCTTTTGTAAAATAATTCAAATCAAATCTGTGCCACCCCAAAAATAGAGTTTGCCATTGTGTAACCATACAAAACACTTAAACGATGCTATGAATCTGAGAATCCTATCTTCTGTCGAACTACTTGATTGTTCGTTAATTTGCATGCCCTGTGTCTCTGTCGCAATGCCCTGTGAAGCTCACAATTTACATGGTGTCTTGCGGCACTGGCAAAAAGCTTTTTACTTAGTCATTCTAAGAAGCCTCTGAGGCAGTGGTTCTGGGAAGTAATTTCATTTTTAATTTATCTGTGTCATTAAGAACATGCCAATCATGAATTAGTAATGTTTTCTGTACAGTAAACGCTTCATCATACAATGAATGAATGGCTAACAAACCGCAGATTAGATTAGTCATGTTGGAAAGCTATATTCAGTGTGTAAACAGAAGGGGAAAACATTGCAAGAACTGAGTGACAATTGTCTTGTTTGCAATTTTTCTACCCCTCACAGCCTCGAGCTGTCTACTGCAAGGATGTTCTGGACATCGAGCAGTTCTCTACCGTCAAAGGAGTCAACCTTGACCCCACAGATGATGACTTTTACTCCAAGTTTGTGACAGGAAGTGTCTCCATCCCCTGGCAGAATGAGGTACTGCAGCCATGTCTGTTTTCAGCAGTCACCGAGCTGGTTTTGAGGATGTGCACAGATTAGCCCTGTTTCGGCTTTGTCAATGTCATTAAAGTCTCTGTAACCATTTTATGTTTTTGTGTTTGAATGAAATTTTCCCACTCGTGGTATGTCCGGATCACTCTTTAATATCATTTAAACAAATTTGTCAATGTCTCTATCCCATGCAATCCTTCTACCCTTAAAAAGTTTAGGTTTTGCTAGCAGAATTTGGATCTGATAAAATGATTATTTGGGTTGGATTGCTTGAAATATAGGCTATTTTATAGCATGCAAATGGCATGAAAAGGCTACAATAATCTTTCCACCTCCATAAACAAAATTACTAAAAGTTTGCTGAAACTTGCTGAGATGCCAGACTGACAATCATTTCCTTACCTATATAAAACTGTTGAGAATGTCAAATTAGGTCTCACTGTCAAAGGAACTAGCATTGAAGCAGTGTTGCTTGCCTGGCAGATGATTGAGATGGAGTGCTTCAAAGAGATCAACATCTACGAGACAGACGGTGCGCTGTGCCCTGACCTGGACATGAACAGACCCAACCCGCCGCCAAAGAGAGGCTTCTTCTACCGCCTGTTCAGAAGAGAGGCAAGTGCTAGTGCGCCGCCTGCCACCGTGCGTGGGGGAGGGGGTTAAGGTACTACTTTTCTGGCTCTTTTTTTCCCCCTCATGGTGTTACATTCATATCACACTCACTCACTTGCTCATCCAATCTTAGCCTGTTTTTCACACCATGCCACTCTTTAACTTCACCACCATCATCTGAAAGACTTCTAATAAATACCACAAACCAACAGATCTCTGTAATTTCAGCACTGGCAAACGAAGCAGGGTGGAAAATCTTTCTCCATTTCTGTTTCTTCTGCTAACGCTTACATTAGTCAGTCACTTGTTCACTTGCATGCATTTTAATTTTGGTTCAGCTCCATTACTGTATGTATTTGTGAATGTGCCACATTGTGAATGTCTTCACATAAGCTTTGGTGGTATGTCTGCAACTGAGCAAAAGTGATAAAGATGTTCCCAGCTACTAATCCATGTCTACTTCAGCTCATAATGGTTATTAGTTAGTTACACCAGAACACTTCCATACTGGCCTGTTGTAGTGGACCTCTCCTCATTGTGTTTGTTTAATAAGCCCATGTCCAAGAAAGCACCAAAATAACATTGTCAGGTCCATAAATAATGGGACATAGACACAGTTCTAATATTTTAGCTCTATACCCCACCCTCAATGGAAATTAAACGAACTGAAGAGTTTCAGCTTTAATTTGAGGGTATTTACATCCAAAGCAGGAGAACGGTGTAGGAATCCTTACAGTTTTTATATATGCAATATTGCCTGGACACAGTAAGTCACCAGTATCTCTCAGCCACATATGGGTTCCAACAGGATCAACATTGTGACTCCAGGCAATTTTTTTTCTCTGATCGGTGAGAACCATTATGAGAAGTACTTCTGTAGCTGTGGAACAGTGGTGTATTTTTGTAGTTTGAATGTTTTGCCCAGGCTCACTATCTCCGTCTCCATAGGTCTGTTTTAAGAGTGGCTACAGCGAAGAGGAGGAGGAGCCTTCTCGTCTTTAAACCACTCCCTTGCCCTGCCCTTGGCCAGCCACCAGTCAGAACGCAGATCTTATGAACTCCATGAATGTTAAACTAACTGTATTTATAAATTGTATCAAAAGTGTATTATAATTAAAGAAAAAGTATGAGTTTAAAGATTTTGTACATTTGTACTTGAACTATGTCTAGATGTATATTTTCACTAAAGATTGTAATGTACAAAAAGCCATATAAGTACCACTTGAATGCATACATAGCATATGTTTTCTTTACGTTTCATTTTTGTTCCTTTTGTTTTCATTTGAATGAGTATGAACGTCTATTTAAGAATAATTTTTTAAGAAGCACAGTATGGTATTCATCCTCATTTTTATTTCTCTTCATAGCATATGGCCTTTCTTGTTTGACTTGTTGTAGCTTTCGTAGTAACATTTGCCTGCTTGAATCTGCTACTGGATTTATCCAATTATGCCCCAAATGGGTCAGATCCACATAGTCTGAAATGGGTGGCTCTGGCAGTCCATCTTTAGCAGGGAGCAATGATACTTTGGCCTGGTCTTTATCTACTCCAGGGTCAGGAGACCATAGTTCGTTTTGGCCATAGTTAGTTCACCTTCATGAAATGTTTGTCAGCTTACAACCTTTTGTGCACCTATTTTTTATTATTTTTTATATATATATATATATATATATATATATATATATATATATATATATATATATATATATTTTTTTTTTTTTTTTTTTTTTTTAACATCCCACTAGTCACTGTTAAGCTGTAAGATTCAGACAACAAAATGCCCCCCAACTTCAAAGGACCACACAAAGTTCATAAGATGTAACAAATAAAGTAAAAGAACAATAAATTAATACAAATTCTATGGACCCTTCATGCGGGAAATAACTGATCTGAAGTCGCATTTGGATTTTAGCTGACTTAAATCAGTTTCTGTATTTTTTTCTGATATTGATGTTAACATTCCGAAGTTTCATAGAAATGGCTGGTAGAAAAATGTGTGCTTGTGTGCGTGTATGTTTCCTGTGTGTATGTGTACACTAATTGCAGAAGACAACTTTGGTATGCTCATGCCTTAAGCTTAAGATCTGGAGATCATTCACCCTTGGACTTTCCCTAATTAGTTATACCTTTAGTCTTTAAAGGAGGGACAATACAGATTTGTAGTTGGAAGGCTGAATATTTAACATGATGCCAATGTCAGCATTGTGTATAAACACATCAATTTGTTGCGCTTAATGATTGATTACGTCCACCCTACATTCCCTGCCATCAACAATGTTTCCCTGATTATTATTAATATCATTTTATATTTACATCCTTTCTCAAACAGGGAAGAGCTGTTTGCATGCGATCTGTCTTTTACACATACTCACAATGCCTCGTGCATGTCATACCATACCTTTTGGCTTTTGTACAGTTCTTTCCTATCTTCCTTGGGGCTTTGATTCTAGGACCAGTAGTAAATGGTGGGCAACAACACAACCCCCCCCCCAATTGAGGCTGAAGCATTTGTAGTACTTCCTAATGTAGTTCATTAAACGTGTGGAATTATGAAACTGCCTTCTATTTGACATGTACAGGAAATGTGTTTTGGGTGCACTGTGCCATTCTCAAGGAAATATGAATCCCTCTGCCTGAGAGCCTGAGTTTGTTATGGACAAAGTAGGTAAAATGTATGTTTGAAAGTGAACATCATATCTTTCTTTCTCTCTTGTTTTTTCTTCTTTCATAAAGCTGTCTATTTCAATAGTTTCAAAGGAATTGAAGCTGACTTTGTGATCACCAGTGCTCACACAAATCTTAACCAACTTTGATTTTTTTTTTATAAATATTTTAATGCTGTGAAAATCTGTTTGTTTTTTTTTCCTCTAGTTTAATCATGTGTGCATGTTGTACTGTATTTATGTCAACCAACATGGGACAGACCACCCTTTGCTGTGGGGGATGTGACACTGTTCCACTTGTAAATAAAAAAAAGGAATGCTAGAGACAATTGGCTCGACATAAGCTGTTGAAGAGTGCTTGAAGCTTCTGTTGATGAAGACATTAAGGAGAATCTCACCTTGCACAACTGTTCCTTGTATTTTTGAGGCTATAACCCTCATTACCATTGTTATCCAGATACTGACATGATTTAAGAAAATAATAATGGTGTGATACCCAATGTGATAAAAAAAAAAAAATTACATATACTAGTACATTGACTACACAATGAAAGGGTCAACCAATGCACTATATAGCATTCCAAGAGAAAGAATATTTACACCTGTTTAGTCATTTGATGCTGCATTATGTCTGTCAATTTGTTTTTATCCTTCTAGCAGCTGCTGTGTTTTCCATTATTACCTGTTGCCTTTTTCTTCTTCCTTTATTTCATTTTATTTATTGTTTTTGTTTTGGGTTTTTTTTGCCAATAATGCCAAATGTGTCGTCAAAAGGGAATCAGCTCATCACTGTTTGTAAATGAACACGTAACTGAAAACTGACTTCAGCCTTTTTAACCTATGTGCCAATTACCAACCTTTATAAATTATTTTATCCTTTTGATTCTTTATAGAACAGAAATGGCTTACTCTTGGTGTTCCCTACACTTTGTTTGCGAGGAAGTTCAGCTTAAAACAGTTTGAATGTTTGCACAAAGTGCATTTTAATGTCTGTTAAAATAAATAAAGTTTAATTAATCAAGCATGTATTGGTTGTAAAATTGAGGTTCCTTATTTGCAATCCGTTATCTGGTACCAACGAAACCAAGTTGTTGGAAGCCGCCTGTGTTAACAGAATGGATGTGGTTGGACCCCCTTCCCCCCTTTTTTCTTTTCACAATTTTTTTTTTGTAATTATAGTTGTACAGTTATGTCTCTCAACCACTGCAGTCAATGTTATTCTTGTTCTTTCACTGGGTGTTGTATCATATCTGACATTTGTAATTACAAAATAATACACTGCCGTTTGTATAAAAGGAAAAAAAGACCTTGTCTTGATTTTTATTTTTGCCCATATGTTTGCTCACCGTTCAAATATATTCAAAGCCACTGATCAGCGTGCAGCAATATACACATATGTGCAAAACATACCACAGTGCATTTTAACAGCAGCTACGTAACCACCTCACGTGATTCCGTCGTGCATTTTAGGGAAGAAAAAAATCGGAATACCCCAGATTACCAGTCTTTAAGGCCACCCGTATACTACACAAATCTGTCCTAATGCGCAGCCTTCTGGCACGTGATGCTGGAAAACAAAGCTGGGAGAGCCGCGGGGGCGGTCCTCCACCCCATTGCACGCCTCAGCTGTCGATCACAGGACAGCGAGTCCTGATTGGCCACTGCGCTGCCGCCAGCTGTCACAACACAGCGTCCACTTCCTAGTGAGGCTTAGGCGTCGCGAAAGATGGCTCTCACGACCGCACGCCACATCCATTCCGCTCAGTAGGATAATTGCGAACGAGAATCTGAATAACAACTGGCCGAGGTTGCGGTGGGAAGGCGGGGAGCGGACTGTAGCTCTTGCTACAGTCGCTCGTTTCCTCGGGCTTGGCTGCAGCCCCTCGCCAGCTCGCTAGGTCTCTTTTGTAAATATTAGCTAGCCTAGCGTTAGCCGCGCCGCTAAAATGGCCACCATGGAGAAACTGATGAAGGCCTTCGAGTCTCTCAAGTCATTCCAGCAACAACAGGGCCCACCGTCGGCCGAAGAGCTTGTCCAGAAACAGTAAGCGGCGTTTCTCGTTCCTGCAGCCGTGTCGGCGGGGATGCCCGTTAGCTTGGTGCTAACCTGAATGTCACCGACAGTTGTGCCTTGGTGGAGTGATTTGGTTGCGCTAATTATATTAACTATAAAATGGCTGGTCAGCATTTGTGCTTTAATTGGATGGGTCACACGCGGAGGTTGAGTTAATTGCCAGCAGGACCTGCAGTGTGGAAACCCCCGTCTCTTCTGTAGCCTGTTAAATTTCTAAATGCGTAAAACGAGTATATTCACTGTGATCCTTGCGTTAGCTGGGCAGCTTTTCCATTGCCCTGGGCAGTGCCAAGGCGAGGTAGGGGTTGTGTGATTGGTTACTTGTGACAGGTCAGTAATTATATCACCACTAGTGAATTTGTCACTTATCTGTGGGTATCTTGTCACGTTTGGGTTGTCGGGATCACAGGTGCACTACAGTATCCTGCTGAATGATGTGCATTTAAATATACAGGCACATTGACGTTGCTGTTTTGAAGTGAAGTGATCGTCATTGTGAAACGCTGCAGCACAGCACACGGTGACAGAAAGAAATGTGTCCTCTGCTTTTAACCATCACCCTTAGTGAGCAGTGGGCAGCCATGACAGATGCCCGGGGAGCAGTGTGTGGGGACGTTGCTTTGCTCAGTGGCATCCTGAACCACCAATGACTAAACCTCAGCAATAAAGCTGCATTAGGTTTTCTTGCTTAATTGTTATAGCTGGGACAGCATCCCTCCTACCTGGCTCGGATAAGTGGGTAGATCTGATGGATGAGTAGGGAATCAGTCATGGTGGAACTGTGAGAAATTAACTGGTTGGATGACTGTTGGCAGAATACTTTTAAAGAAAGAGAGTACAATATGTACTAACAGTAATGTGGAATTGATCGATCCTGATGGCTATGTTTGAGCAGATCTCGATACAGAGGTCACAATAACATGCTGACACTACGTACAGCCTATATTTAGCACAGCCCTAATTTCAGTGCATCATGAAAGGTCTGGTTTACTTTGACCGGGCAGACTTGCTTCACCCTCTAACCATTTTTTTTTCTAACCGTGTCATGACCAGCACACAATTGGACTATTGTAGAGCCTGGCCTGGACGCTAGGCTGCAAGCAGATTAAATACTTGATTTGACTTGAGCTATGTGTTTCACTGATGAAACACAGATGCAGATGTCGGAAATTTTTACATTCTGATCATTTACCGGCAATGCAGAGTAACCCCCGGGCTTGTAATAAGCATGTGTGTTTGATTATGAAGCACGGTGTGATGCAGACATACTATTAGAACCTTTTAACCAAAGCCCTGCCACTCCCAACCCCCTGGATCTGATGCACTGTTGTGTTTTCTAGGAAAAAAGATCTTGCTACCACCAAAAAGGATCGGGTAACTCACTGTCTGACCATATGTGAAAACATAGTGGCACAGTCCCTAAGGTATGTCATCTGTATTTTATTGTTTTATTGTTAATGGAAATCTTTACATCCTGGCAGTGTTTTTTTTTTTTCCTGATCAGCTTCATCATTAAATCCATTTACAGTTGAAATGAATTATCACTTTATCTCGTTACAATGGTACCTGGTACCCAGCATATTAAAAACAACGAATCTTGAGGGAGATTGCCATAAAACAGTGGTATTACAGGTCAGTGGCAACAACGAGACCGTTGGTGCCATGAGTCTCACGTCATGTCTGATCAGTGTATTTTCATTAAAGGTGCTTAAAAATGATCTCTTGTGTCTGATGTCCAAACTGTGTTGTCCTGTACTGTTTACGATCATTCTGTGGCAAACAGTGTTCTACATCTCTCACTTTTAAAATATTCTTTAGTTATAATATTAGAGACCTATGTCTTTTGGATGATGATTCCATGTCTGATTTGCCTTCTTTTCTTCATTTCCTCCCCTCGTTGTGACTGGGATCAGGACTTCGCCAGAGTTCCAGAAGCTTTTAGGCATCGCCATGGAGATGTTCCTGCTGTGCAGTGACGATAAAGAATCTGATGTCAGGATGGTGGCGGACGAGTGCCTCAACAAAATAATTAAAGTGAGAGCTGTGCAGACTCGGCAGCGCTGTCACCACTGCGGTTTTGCCCCCCGCGCAGGCATAGCTCCAACTGACACACATGACACGCATACTGCTATTGTAATGCTCAAATTAGTTCAACAACATTTAAGACTACATCGTGAGTGTCAGTGCACACTTCTCTTTAAGCGTTTTATGCTGCACACAACCTTCATTTCAGCAGATTGGTCGTGCATGTGTGGAAAGCTTTTGTGTTCACATGTGACATGTCTCTATCTCTCAGGCACTAATGGACTCTAACCTGCCTCGGCTACAGCTGGAGCTTTACAAAGAGATTAAGAAGGCAAGTGGGGTCCTCCAGAACACAGTCACACTCTCAGTGCTGGACGCTGATTGACTGAAATTTACGCCGGACTGCTCCCGGCCATTCCTGTGCCATTCAGTAACCGTGTCGCCATTCCTTTTGTGCCACAGAATGGAGCATCTCGAAGTCTTCGCGCTGCGCTGTGGAGGTTTGCTGAGCTCGCCCACCTGGTCCGACCACAGAAGTGCAGGTGTAATTTTGATATTGTTCTTGCATATTTACCTTTGAGTGTGCTTAGTGCCCCAGTTAGTCCACTAAATATCCGGTGCCAGAAGTGCTTTGAGCTTTGCTCTTAAACATTGGGTTGCACATACTTACTGTTTCTCTCATTCTTCTACTCTTTCACATTTTAAGGCCCTACTTTGTGAACCTTCTGCCTTGTTTGACCCGCATCACTAAGCGCCAAGAAGAGAGCGTGCAAGAGACTCTGGCAACAGCCATCCCTAAAATCATGGCTGCTCTGGGCAACTTTGCTAATGATGGCGAGATCAAGGTATGGCACTTTTTATTGTCAGTGCAAGGCCAGTCATTTGGTGCATCTTCTTCTTGCTGCTGGAATCCTGGAAGTACCCATATTGACTTCATTAAAATGAGCTTAGCCCTTAGGACTGCCTCCACCACAGCTATTCTATCCACCTGGTATGACATGGAAAGTGTGGGTTCAGTGGTTAAGCATTGAATTACATACCCACTGGGCAGCCTACTCTGCCAAAGACTGAGTTCTAACCTAACTTAACTACTATTTTCTGTTCTGATCTTATCTGATCATTTGTTTCAACTGGGACCATTTAAATGTAGCTGCAGTAAAGACCACCATATGTCTCTGCATAATCGTTAATCTCCTGAGAAACTTAAGTTTGTTTAAGAGCTAACAGATTGTAGCATTTCTGATTTGTTGTCTAGATTTGAGTGGTCAGAGGGCTTTGCTACCGTTGTGGAGCGAAGGTTCTCAAGGTGCTCTGTGTTTTCTTGTGGTTCTGATTGACACTCTTCTCCACCGATCCAGTGTGCAGGCGAGCACATGCCACTTCACTCTGATCAGTTGGCAGCTTTATTTCTTCTTTGGAATTGAAGCCATGTTCTCCTTTTTTGGACCAGATATATTTGGTTGTCAAACATAGCTCTAGCAGTGCTTCCTTTCCATATTTAGTACATTTATTGCCATTTACATCATAAAATCAAGTTGGTATCTTGGTATAGAGTAATCATATGTAATTAACAAATAAGGGCTATGTATTGACAAGGATAAACGGGTTCAGGGACACAATGGTAGTAAGTGGGGTTTGAACCTGGGTCTTCTGGTTCATAGGCAAGTGTGTTACCCACTAGGCTACCATCACCCTGGTAGCCTAGTGGTTATGATACGATTATAACACAATATATTGTGAGACTGTACTTACTGTGATAGTTCACTGAATATGTAAAAACAAGAGCTGAAATCCAGCTGTACAGCGCCATCTACAGGAGTGGAGGTTGTAGTCGTACGCTGATTCACATCTCTACAGACCTCACTAAAGAAAACGCTCTACAGCAACACCCAGTGGACTAAATTTGTATACAAAAATATAGATATCAGCATGTAAAATATCATGACATATTGCTGTATCGATATTTTCTAACACCCACATATAACATATACTAAAAACTACTTTAAAGCTACTTGTTTTTCAGTTGACTGTTTTGCTTTTCTAATGAGTTAAGAGTCCCAGCTTTGGTCCTTTCTGGATGCTTTCATGCTCTATGACCTCATCTGGTCTGGCAAAAACAGGCAGTTCTGTGTAAGTGTAAGTAGTACACTTGAAAAGGCCAATTAAAAATGAATGTTTTTGATTTCTCAGGTGCTCCTGAAAGCCTTCGTAGCCAATCTGAAGTCCAGTTCCCCCACTATCCGTCGCACTGCAGCCAGTTCTGCGGTTAGCGTATGCCAGAATTCACGCCGGACTCACTACTTCTATGCCTGGCTCCTCAATGTGCTGCTTGGTATGATATAGTGAATGATGAAAAAAACGCACGGCCAGTTAAAAGTTTGGACACGCCCACTCATTTATGGGTCTTGCATTTTTTTAATCTTAGAACAACGCTGAAGACAGAGGACTATGAATTAACCAATGTCAGGTCATGTAATAAACAAAAATAATAAACAAGGCATAAAGTTGAGTCTCTAATGCAGGGTGCTTTTGCGGTTATGGTTATGACACATTCTGCTTCTCCCATAATCTTCATAACTGTGACAGAGTAGGTGTGTCCAAACATTTGACTAGTAGTGTATGTTTACTTTTTTTTTCTTATTCTTAGAAATTAGCTCACAATTCACAATTGAATTCTCACTCTCTGTCTCTCCCTGTCAGGTCTTGTGGTCCCTGTGGATGCGGAGTATCCAAGTCATTTGATTTTAGGGGTGCTGCTCACGCTGCGGTACCTTATGCCTCTGCTGCAGCAGCAGGTGCCCAGCACCAGCCTGAAGGGCAGTTTTGGTGTCATGCGCAAGGAGGCGGACATCGGCCCAGCACCTGAGCAGCTAGTCCAGGTACAGCCTGTGTATCAAGTGTATCTTTAAGCATATATTACACAGTTATAGTAAAAACTTAAATTTCAATGCAGGTTAGTTATAATTAATCAGAAATGACATTGCACACAATTAGGGCTTTGCGGTATAAACGGTATGCAATATAAATTTGGCCAATTTATAAATTTGGGAGATATTTTTATTACACCGGCCTAGCACAGAAATATCTACTCCTCATCACCTGCGCGAACCCACGCCTACTTGCAGCAGGAGGCATTAGTTTTGGCTGAGAGCACTGAGCGCATGGCAGGGTTTCCAGGGATCCTTAAAAGTCTTAAATTCGAGTTTCCAAAACAAAATAAGGCCTTAATATAATAAAAAATTACTAGTAATCCTTAAATCTAGAGATTAAAGGTCTTAAAAATATTAATAAAATAAATCCACCGGTCGCTGCGCACTTCCAGGTTTACGTGTCAGTGCCCAATTTGTACCACTTGCTCAATCGGTTCTGTGAATCTTGGAGGGACAGCATAATAAAATATTAACAAGCATAGTGTTATTTAAGAATTTTCTGACTTTTTTTTTTATGTAAACTCTACAGCTGAATACAGAAAACCCTAAAATTTTATATAATTACTCGCATCATACAAATACCTGGTATTTCACTGGTCTTATGGGTGTGACAGAAGGTCCACTTTCAGATATTGTTTTATCAGATATACGGTTATGCTTTATGTTGATGTATCTGTAAAAGGTTTATTGTACAACTTCTTGCTGCATTGCCTTTGCTATGGACACATGTTACCCTAACAGTTACATATAAATTTAAAGATCAAATTATATACCGCAATATATACAGTCTACCGCCTATGGTTAAATTTAAATTAAATATTAATTTTATGGCATATCGCACATCCCAACATACAATTCATTTTAGAATCCTAAAACTGAAGTGAAATGCTTTCTCTTCAGGTATATGAGCTGACCCTTCACTACACACAGCACTGTGACCACAATGTGGTGACTGCGTCTCTGGAGCTGCTTCAGCAGACTTTCCGCACGCCTCCACCAGAGCTGCTCAACGTGCTCATCACACGCGGCGGCATTCTGAACGCCAGCGTCTTTCGGGAGGACGCTGAGAGCCGTGCTCGTAGTGGCAGCATCCTCGAGCTCATCGGTAACGTGTGTCCCCCTTGTCACCCTCACATTCTGTTAATCAGGTTTCTTGTCAGTCACAACTCTTAATGACAATGATACGTCGGCTCAATTCGATAAGGCATGGTCTTTTGATGGGTCATATCAGCCACTGCATGCTACAGCTTTAGTTTATAGTTTTATTTAGTTTTTTGGTAGCCTTGCATTAGATATGTCACTGCAAGGTATTTTGTCAAAATACAGTTCATTTTCGTATCTGCTTAGCCTGTTGTGTCCCATGTCCTAATATTTGGCCATTGCTCTTTTACTGGCAACTCACTCTGCCTCTTCTTTGCTGCTCTTAAAATAACCCTTGCATTGGTCAGCCGTTTGACTGCATTCTTTAACCTTCCCTTCACTTTTAATTGCTGTTTTTCTCTTTGAACTTGCTCACTCTTGCTTTTTTAACATCTCATCTTTAGCCCTTGATCAGAGGGGCACATTTCCCATGAATCACTGGGGCTTTTTCTGCTCTCTTTATTTCCTGTTTCCCGTCTGCCTGCAGCTGGCGGAGGCTCATCGTGGAGCCCGCTCCTCATCAGGAAGCAGAAAGGTGACTTCCTGTCCTCTTCCCCCTCGCCTAGGCTTGCCTTTTTTACATCCATAGTGTGGTGGTTGCTGGATGTGAAAAATGCTTGATGTAATTTTTTTTGGGGAAAAAAAGCTTTTTCGCTGATAGTCACACATTCCCACAGGAAGTGATTGGTATTTGGCTGCCTGGTTCCAGTGACTTCAGTAGTGAAACAAGTTGATGTTCCCAATGTCACACTCGTTCTTGACCTTTTTGTTTTTCCACAGGCAAAATGTTGTCAGGGGAGGAGGAGGGGTTAGAGGATGACCCTGAGACTAGATCAGAGGTCACTACTGGCTCCTTTGCAGGTGAGCGGCAGAACTCACAATGTTTATTTTTGTCTTTTGTACTTTTTGTCAGTGTAGATCAAACTAACTTAACTTATGCATCCTGCCAATCATAATGTTGTGTTGTTTAAATAGAATAATTGGAAGAGGACAATGTGGGTGGTAGTAGCCTAGTGGGTAACACACTCGCCTGTGAACCAGAAGACCCGGGTTCAAATCCCACTTACTACCATTGTGTCCCTGAGCAAGACACTTAACCCTAAGTTGCTCCAGGAGGACTTTCCCTGTAACTACTGATTGTAAGTCGCTCTGGATAAGGGCGTCTGATAAATGCTGTAAATGTAAATTTAGATTTGCAGTATTTATCAGACGCCGTCATCCAGAGCGCCTTACAATTAGTAGTGACCGGGACAGTCCCTCTGGAGACACTCAGGGTTAAGTATCTTGCTCAGGGACACAATGGTAGTAACCTGTGACTTTGTGGACCTCTGGTTTATTGGTGAATCTCTAACCCACTAGGCTACTACCACACTGTGTATATGATATACTGGGCAGTGGTGGCCTAGTGGTTAAGGAAGCGGCCCCGTAATCAGAAGGTTGCTGGTTTGAATCCCGATCTGCCAAGGTGCCACTGAGGTGCCACCGAGCAAAGTACCGTCCCCACACACTGCTCCCCGGGCGCCTGTCATGGCTGCCCACTGCTTACTCAGGGTGATGGGTTAAATGCAGAGGACAAATTTCACTGTGTGCTGTGCTGCTGTGTATCACGTGTGACAATCACTTCACTTCATAGTCACATTTATCTTTTTGAATATCATTAGGATGATGTTGCTTTGCTGTTTAATGCCTGTTGCTACATTGTGTTGGTAGTCATTTATGAAGAATCCAAGGCCAGTTTGGAAGTTTGAAGACAAATATCATATCATGCATCTCCAGCCGCAGACACATGCATTACATTGTCAAACCACTTGGAATTGTATATATGTTTTAGGAAATGTTTCTTTTCCTGAATATTGTTTGCAGTGTGAGAATTGCATTGCAGAACATTGAATCTGTCAAAAATCTATAATAGATGTTATATTTATGCGTTTTCCTTCCTTGTTTACCTCAGCATCAGTAGGGGGCGACTCATCCAGCGACCCTACAGCCTCCTCTTCGGGTGTGTCCTCTCTCACTCAGGCTGACATCATCACTGAGCAGCCACGGTCTTCCCAGCATGCCTTGCAGCCAGGTGACTCAGTGGATCTGAGTGCATCCTCAGAGGGCGTGGCAGTTGCTGGGGGCAGCGACACTCCTGATGATGAAGAGGAGATGCTCAGTCGCAGCTCCAGTCAAATCAGCGGTGGGGGAGGGAGTGGTGTTGCTATGGTGAGCGAGGAGGCGGCAGCCGACGGCAACCTCCAGATAGACCAGCAGCAGGCCTCAGCACCTCCCAGTGACAGTTCTCAGACCACGACAGAGGGTCCAGACTCAGCAGTCACACCGTCGGAGTGTCCAGAGCTCGTAAGTGTACTGCGGCGGACTCCGCCTTCGCCACCCTCCCTGACCTCCACTGAGGGGCCCGACACCTCATCACACTCCTCCGAAAGCTCCACCTCCACCTCCGAGTCTTCGGCCTACCGGCCTTCTTCTTCCTCCTCTTCTACTACTTCTTCCTCCTGTTCTGTGGCCTCATTGGCTAGCAGTAGTGACAAGGTCAGCAGCGGCTTTTTTCGCTCTTGTAAAGGGGGGACTTTTTGGTGTGAATCCCCCCCTCAACCCCTTCAAGAAATTGTTGTTCCTGCCCCAAATCCTTTTTAGTGCAATTACCCATCCCTGCATGGCCATGCCTGCCAGTGTTGGGAATTTCTTTAAAATTCAAATCGACAATGTTTTGCCCTTGTCTAAATTATGTGTGTCTAGTAAATCCCTACCTTTCTTCAGCTGAGATTTTTGAGGCTCCAAAAACTCTTCCCCTCTCCTTTTCATGCTCTCTTTTTCTTATTTTGAGTTTTGTTTTTGGTGAAAGTTTATCTGAATCATGAGAGCATGCGCATTTGGAGCCCTGTAAATAACCCTGCGGACGTTCGCACTGCTGAGGACCTCATTCATCTGCAGTTCATCCCAGCAGCCTGAATCCTTTGATTTTCTTTTAATAGTTTGTTTCCCAGGTGTGGAATTTGATGAATGAAGCTCATAATGTCCTGGACTCAAGGCAAATCAGAATGAAGTTGGTCTTGCATGCACATTTCTGTGTTTGAATGGGAAAAAAAACAAAAACTTTTCTGTATTATGCATGATTCTGTGTATCTTTTTCTATTTTTGTTTGTTTATCCATTTATTTGCGTGTTTTTAATGTGTACAGGTCCTAGATGGCAATGAAAGTCAGTATTCAGGGATGCAGATCGGAACCCTGCAGGATGAGGAAGAGGAGGCAACGGCCCCTGCACCAGAAGAGCCACTGGACCCATTCTCTCAATCAGTACTGGGTACGTAGGTCCCATTATTGCCCAATGTGGTTTCTATTTTTGCCCACTCCCTAAACATTCAGTATTTCATAGTCCAACCACAGGGAATAAAATGAACAGGTTGAGGACAAGCTGGATTTTAATTAGTGCTTAGAGTGTCATTACTCCTGTTGTCCTCCTGTGTCAGCTTTGAGAAAACCCCATCTGCTGGAGAGTAAAGGTCACAACAGACAGGCATCAGACAGTAGCGTGGACCGTTTCATAACAAAGGATGAGGTGCTGGAACCTGCTGACCTGGACAGCAGGGTGAGCCTGACTTGCTCACACACACACACACACACACACACACTGCCTGAAGTGTCCTCATCACATGATAAATATGTGTACATATATGTGGCATATACATATGCCACACATTACATGTTGCCCAGTATTACTTTACATCTGATCCAAAGTGACTCAAGCTCAAAATTCGACGTACACATGCAAAAAACCTGTATTAAACTTTAAGCATATCCATTATCATTGATCATTAAACAGTTTTTCTCTGCCTCAGCCGTCCAGGATAAAAGGAGAGATCGGACACTACACTGACCTGAAGGAGGAGCCTCTAGTGCACTGTGTCAGGCTCCTGGCTGCTTATTTCCTGCTGACGGGGCAAAAAAACGGTGCGGAAGATTCACTCAACAGTCGAGTCGAGTTTAGGGCAGTGTAGAGGGAAATGCCTTTCAACTGAATGTAAACATGGAGAGCACTGAGCAGCTGTTTTAGCTCCACTGTAAAAAAAAAAATAGTAATAAATTTTGTGCCTAGGATGAAAACATTACATTAAAGTTACACTTTGCTTTAAATGACTAAATTTAAAGCTGAAATTGCAGTTATGCAGCCCTACATATTTGTTTCAGCAGATTGACCGCTTTAATGAAAAGTTTGATGTAAGTGTCTATACATGTCAGGCCTGGTTCCTGACAGAGAGGTGCGGGTGAGTGTGAAGGCCCTGGCGGTGAGCTGTGTGGGAGCAGCAGCTGCACTCCATCCTGAGGCCTTCTTCAACACCCTCTACCTGGAGCCCTTGGATGGGTTGGCGCAGGATGGTGAGAGACCACAAGAATATGATCATTAAAATCACTATACAAAAGATTCCTTGGAGAGTTCATGTATTATTAACTTAGCGTTTTCCTTTGCAGAGCAACAGTACATCACTGACATTCTGAAATACATTGACCATGGGGACCCACAGATTCGAGGGGCTACAGCTATTCTCTGTGGTGCTGTCATTCAGTCCATTCTCCTCAAAACTCGCTTCAATGTTGAGGTCTGGCTGTCTACTGTCCAGAGCTGCACAGGTGAGATACTGTGGAAGTAGGAAGGAAAATGAAAACCACAATGATTTACTTTTATCATACTCATATTCATCCTTGTCCTTTCCAGGTAACCCAGTTAGTTTGGTTGACTTTGTGCCTCTGCTGCAGAAGAGTCTAAGGGACGAATCATCAGTCACCTGTAAGATGGCTTGTTTTTCAGTCAGGGTGAGTTTTCAAAAGGTCTGATTTTTATTAGATGTAGCCCACCATTCTTTTTTTTACTGATCAGTGGTTGGAAATACAGGCAAACGTGAACTTTGAGTCTTGCTATAGAATCTACCTTTGGGATCTTCATAAACAACATAAACACAGAGGTTTTCTTTTTTGTGTGTGTGTCTGCAGCACTGCATTATGACCCTCTGCAACAGCAGCCACAGTGAGCTTGGCTTGCAGCTGATCATAGATCTCATGACCCTGCGGGACTGCTCCTATTGGTTGGTCCGTACTGAGCTTTTGGAGACGCTGGCAGAGATAGATTTTCGGTAACTCTAAAATTCTGTGTGCTTTAGTGTGTGTGTGTCAGAGAGAGAGATCTACCCTTATTCCAAAATGTCATATTTGGCACCCTCTACTGGTACTGTATTTTTATCTACAGGGTGGGCCATTTATATGGATACACCTTAATAAAATGGGAATGGTTGGTGACATTGAACACATTTTATAAGAAACTTCAGAAACTTGTAAATAACTCATGAAAGAATAAAGTTACGTTAAAACCATTGTTTTTCTTGTGAAATTACCAATAAATTTGATGTCACATGACCCTCTTCCTATTGAAAAAACAAAAGTTGCATCCAATGGCCGACTTCAAAATGGCCGCTATGGTCACCACCCATCTTGAAAAGTTTGCCCCCTCACATATGCTAATGTGCCACAAACAGGACTTTAATATCACCAACCATTCCCATTTTATTAAGGTGTATCCATATAAATGGCCCACCCTGTAGAATGTAAGAGTTACATTTACGTTTACAACATTTAGCAGACGCCCTTATCCAGAGCGACTTACAATCAGTAGTTACAGGGACAGTCCCCCCAGAGACTCTCAACGCTCATAGGCAAGTGTGTTACCCACTAGGCTACAACCACCCACTCATTTTCAATGTGTGTTTTGATGGATGGGAATTTGATTTTGCGTCAGTCCGGTACTGTGTAGACCATATCAAGCAGTACCTTGTATGAACGAATGAAAGGTGATTGTATGCACCTTAAAACACCAGGGTGTTTTGCATTTTACAGATTAGTCAGCTTCCTTGAGCATAAAACTGAGAGTTTACACAAAGGGGAACACCACTACCTGGGGGTAAGTATGTTTCTAAACATGCCAGATGGCCTGTCCAGAAATCTAAATGTTCTTTTAGATATCTGGAGAACTCATAGTATTCAGTGCCCTGCCTTTGAGAAATTGAGGGTCTTATTTTTAATTTGAGAAATTGCCTCTTTTACAGTTGCTTCGGCTTCAGGACCGAGTGCTTAATGATGTCATTTTGCACCTTTTGGGAGATGATGATCCTAGGGTCCGACATGTGGCTGCAACCACTATCAGCAGGTGTAAACACTTACAGAAGAACAGATCTTAGAGTTATAGTAATTAAAAAATTGTAAATCACTTTTATTTTAGCTTATATAAGTGTTAACAGATGTCATGTGTACTCCAGGATGGTCTCGCGGTTATTTTATGACTGTGACCAGGCTCAGGCTGACCCAGTGGTGGCCATAGCTCGTGACCAGAGCAGTGTGTACCTGCAGCTGCTGATGCATGAGACTCAGCCACCCTCCCACTTTACTGTCAGTGCCATTACCAGGTACAGCTCCACACCCTTAGTAATAATGGGTTTGCTCTACAATAAATGGAAGCATACAGCTTGAATCAAATTGTGTGTCTGTCTTCAGGACCTACAGAGGGTACTCTTTATCTCAGGGGACCTCTGATGTAACGATAGACAACAACCTGTCCCGTGTCATCACAGTAGTGGCTCATGCACTCACCTCCTCAACGTCCAGAGCTCTGACTGTAAGCCCTCAACCTCAAACCCCAGTCACACCTCTTCTCTAAACCCTTGCTTTTGACCCTTATCTATTTTCTCTCATATATGTGTATACAGTGCAAATAAATGGATTCACCCCACTTGGCATTTTTCATGTTCTGTTGCCTTACAATATAAAACCAAAATGGATAGTTTTAGAGTTTGCACCATTTCATTTAAAGAACAAAGGAGATTTACAGAATATATTCTGAGCAAAAAAACCTGTTCGACCCCCCTCCTAAAGTTAGCTCGGCACTATGAGCTTACCACTGGGATTTTTGCCCATTCCTTAATGCAAAACTGTTCCAGCGCCTTCATTTTGGATTGGTTGCTCAGTACATCTGACCACAGATTCTCAATTGGAGTGAGGCTTGGATATTGACTAGGTAATTCCAGCACTTCTTAAACCACTTTAGCAGTATGCTTCCGGTCATTATCTTGCTGGAAGGTGAACCTCCATACTAGTTTCAAATCACAGAATGATACCGGTTTTGCTTAAAATGTCCCTGCATTTAGCACCATCCATCCTTCCCTTGACTCCTTGGTCTCCATGGTTGGCTGCTTCTTGCATAATGATATTGGAGCCTCTGAGGTCTTTCAGAAAAGGTGTGCTTATACTGACAGGTCGCATAACACTCCGATTGCTTACAGGCAAACGTCATTGCACTGATTATGTAAGTGAAAGTAATTCTCTTTGTGATGCACAGCACACGGTGCACACAATAAAGGTTACCTCAGTATCAGTATAAGGGTACCTGTTTCTAGTTTTATAGTTTTTTTTTTGTTTTGTTTTTTTTTTGTTTTTTTTTTTTTCTTCCTTGCATGCTAGACAACATCAGAACACTATTTGTTTTTTTGGTTTGTTTTACAAAAAGTAGCATGATGAGATATATTTGTATATGTTTGTTAATAATTTTTGTGAAATGTGTTTTTGAAAATAGTTTGGGTGTTGTGAAGCCCTGTGCCTCCTAAGCATCACCTTCCCAGTTTGCACCTGGAGCACTGGGTGGCATTGTGGTTACATCAGTTCATCTGTCAGTCATGTGAATCGCTCCAGCCTCTACCGTAGCCGTGGACGCTCCCACAGGTATGTGTGAACACACATGTTCATATTTTATTCATTCACGCCTTGGATTTTAGTGTACAATATATGTACTGAACTTTATAGTTCTTTGGCATTTATGGTGTTATTACTTTGGTTTAGCTCTCTGTTTAATAATCTGTATGTAATGCATCATATCTGTGATTTGTGCAGCCTGCCGATATGTTGTTTCTAATGGTGTGTAGCTCTGTGCAGTTGTTACCTGTATGTTCTGTGTTCCATTATCCCCATATGTAGCGATGTTCTGTGTTCTGTATTAGTAATCTGTTTTTCCCCAAAATATTTTCCACTTTAGGTTATAGTAAATTCTTGTTACATTAACCGTGAATATCTATCAATGTCTATGGGGAAATTCCACAGATTTTTAAAAAATGTTGTTACCATTCAGTGTTTTTTTTTTTAAACACCAATTGCTACTATTATTTCTTAACATTGATCATCATTAGCATATAAATGGCAAATTTTTCCTCCATAGCCTGTCCCAGTCTGGCTCAGGGGAGGAGGGTCGGCGATCTCTCACAGTGGGCATGGCCAACATGGTCCTGTCACTGCTGTCCTCTGCCTGGTTTCCTCTGGACCTCTCTGCACATCAGGACGCCCTATTGCTCACCGCTAACCTTCTAGCAGGTACAGATAAAAATATAATATATAAATATAATACAACAAGGTTTTATTATCTGCAAAATTGTCTACTTTTTGGGACATGCCTTTATTACATATACCAAGCAGAAAAAAGAAAACCTCTCCTATTTGAACCACACTATTGGATGGATATTGTTTGCTATACCCTGGAGGTTTATTTCATACAATGACCAACATCTTCCTATAGCTGCTGCTCCAAAGTCTTTGAAGAGTCCCTGGGGCAGCGAGGAGGAAACTAATACACCCCCCAACAAACAGGAAGAGCCATGGCCAGCTCTTGGGGACCGCTCTCTTGTTGTAATGGTGGAGCAGCTCTTCTCTCATCTCCTCAAAATCCTTAACATCTGTGCCCATGTATTAGATGATACACCACCAGGTCCAGCGGTCAAGGTATTGTATAATGACAGACTCAGTCCAAAACAGCATTCAACCCAAAGCCTATGTACTTGTCAGACCATGTCTGAAGAAGGTGCCATATACAGGGAGTGCAGAATTATTAGGCAAATGAGTATTTTGTCCACATCATCCTCTTCATGCATGTTGTCTTACTCCAAGCTGTATAGGCTCGAAAGCCTACTACCAATTAAGTATATTAGGTGATGTGCATCTCTGTAATGAGAAGGGGTGTGGTCTAATGACATCAACACCCTATATCAGGTGTGCATAATTATTAGGCAACTTCCTTTCCTTTGGCAAAATGGGTCAAAAGAAGGACTTGACAGGCTCAGAAAAGTCAAAAATAGTGAGATATCTTGCAGAGGGATGCAGCACTCTAAAAAATGCAAAGCTTCTGAAGCGTGATCATCGAACAATCAAGCGTTTCATTCAAAATAGTCAACAGGGTCGCAAGAAGCGTGTGGAAAAACCAAGGCACAAAATAACTGCCCATGAACTGAGAAAAGTCAAGCGTGCAGCTGCCAAGATGCCACTTGCCACCAGTTTGGCCATATTTCAGAGCTGCAACATCACTGGAGTGCCCAAAAGCACAAGGTGTGCAATACTCAGAGACATGGCCAAGGTAAGAAAGGCTGAAAGAGGACCACCACTGAACAAGACACACAAGCTGAAATGTCAAGACTGGGCCAAGAAATATCTCAAGACTGATTTTTCTAAGGTTTTTGGACTGATGATGAGAGTGAGTCTTGATGGGCCAGATGGATGGGCCCGTGGCTGAATTGGTAAAGGGCAGAGAGCTCCAGTCTGACTCAGACGCCAGCAAGGTGGAGGTGGAGTACTGGTGAGCTTGTGGGGCCTTTTCGGGTTGAGGATGGAGTCAAGCTCAACTCCCAGTCCTACTGCCAGTTTCTGGTACAGGAAGAAGTCTGCATCCTTCAAGAAAAACATGATTTTCATGCAGGACAATGCTCCATCACACGCGTCCAAGTACTCCACAGCGTGGCTGGCAAGAAAGGGTATAAAAGAAGAAAAACTAATGACATGGCCTCCTTATTCACCTGATCTGAACCCAATTGAGAACCTGTGGTCCATCATCAAATGTGAGATTTACAAGGAGGGAAAACAGTACACCTCTCTGAACAGTGTCTGGGAGGCTGTGGTTGCTGCTGCACGCAATGTTGATGGTGAACAGATCAAAACACTGACAGAATCCATGGATGGCAGGCTTTTGAGTGTCCTTGCAAAGAAAGGTGGCTATATTGGTCGCTGATTTGTTTTGTTTTTGAATGTCAGAAATGTATATTTGTGAATGTGGAGATGTTATATTGGTTTCACTGGTAAAAATAAATAATTGAAATGGGTATATATTAGTTTTTTGTTAAGTTGCCTAATAATTATGCACAGTAATTGTCACCTGCACACACAGATATCCCCCTAAAATAGCTAAAAATAAAAACAAACTAAAAACTACTTCCAAAAACATTCAGCTTTGATATGAATGAGTTTTTTGGGTTCATTGAGAACATGGTTGTTCAATAATAAAATTATTCCTCAAAAATACAACTTGCCTAATAATTCTGCACTCCCTGTACATTTAAGAAGATGTATTTAATTCTGCTTATGAAAACAAGATGATTTTCTGTTTAAACTATGGAATCGACTGTTTTTTGTGCCCACAGTGTACATACTGCCATTCTACCTACGGTACTCTGTTGAGATGTATAACTTTGTTCTGTTCTGATTTATTTATTTTGTACTTCTTTTCTTCTAAGGCCTCCCTCCCTTCTTTGTCCAACACACCATCTCTCAGCCCCATACGGAGGAAGGGCAAAGAGAAGGAGCCGTCTGAGCCCAGTGCTACCCCCATGAGCCCAAAGAAGGGGGGAGAGACCAACACAGGTAGAGCTTTTTACCCAGACCAAAAATGTACCTGAACTGCCAACGTGCCACTGAGCAAAGAACCGTCGCCATACATTGCTCCCTGGGCGCCTTTCAGGGCTGCTCACCATGGGTGATGGGTTAAATGCAGAGGACACATTTCGTTGGCACAATGACAGTCACTTCACTTTCATGTATTTTCTGTAATTTAATTAATGCTGAAATTAATTACAGATAATTTCTCTAGTTTTCAGCTTGCACTCAGTCAAGTTCCATATTGAAGTAAATAAAAGTTTTTCCTTAAACTATGCATTGTTGTTTTCTTAAGCTTGGGATCTGAACAAAAACAGAACACTAATGGATGACCCTAAACTATTATTGTTTTAGTTTTGAAAAATGGTGGTCATCTTGTCATCCTGTATGGTAATATGTTTCTGAAATTGAATGCTTTATTGTTTTTTATATATAAAGTTTTTTTTATTCTGTATACTGTAATCTGTTATTGCCTACTTTCTTTTATACAGGCAGGCCTGCAGATAGCACAGGGACCACTCCAGTTAACAAGGCTACATCTTTGGGCAGCTTCTACCATCTTCCTCCATACTTAAAGCTTTATGATGTTCTGAAGGCCACTCACACCAATTATAGGGTGAGGTTCTTAAACACTTCAATTTTACATTTCTGGTTTACAATTACAGTATCTTCTGTTCTCTCTGTAAATAATAAACATGAATAATTGTCACACTGGCAATTACATGTTTTTTTTTTGTCTGTTGCCCAGGTAACGCTTGATCTTCATAATGCTAATGAAAAGTTTGGCAGCTTTCTGCGTTCTGCACTGGACGTTTTGTCACAGCTGCTGGAGCTGGCAACATTGCATGACATTGGAAAAGTAAGTCTGTATAACAGATACGGATTGGAAAATTACTGGTCATAACCATGTCATAATCTCTACCATACATTTACATTACATTTAAGGCATTTGGCAGACGCCCTTATCAAGAGCGACTTACGTGGCATAAAATCTCACTGCCTGTCTTTTTCATTTTCTTCACTTTCTTAGTGTGTGGAGGAGATTCTAGGCTACCTGAAGTCATGCTTCTCCAGAGAGTCAATGATGGCCACTGTATGCGTGCAGCAGGTGAGGCATGAACCTACTCATAAATTGCTTCAGTTCTTTACTGATTAGAAATCTATGTTATAAGATATTATAAGCAAGTCATAGGTTTGAATCGCTTCCGATGAAATGCTTTTTCCTGCTTCTACTACCATTTAGCATTGAATAATTGTACTGTAGATTATGAATACACGTTAATATGTTTAATGTACATTTTTGTTCCTCTAATGAAGATTTTATGTCTTTCTGAAACTTCTTTTATTTTATCTGCAGCTCCTGAAGACTCTGTTTGGTACAAACCTGGCTTCCCAGTATGAAGTCACAGCCACCCATCCATGCCGATCCCAGGGCAAGGCTCTGCGTCTGGGCTCCTCCAGCTTGCGGCCTGGCCTCTACCACTACTGTTTCATGGCCCCCTATACTCATTTCACACAGGCGCTGGCAGATGCCAGCCTCAGGAACATGGTGCAGGCTGAGCAGGAGCAGGATGCTTCAGGGTGAGGGCTACTGCGTGGACAGATATGTGATTTTTTTTTTTTTTTTTTTTTTTTAAATATTATAAATCTTTTTGTGTTTATTTATTCACATAGTTTCCGTAATCAGTGCCTTTTTAATAATATTTGTCGGTATTTATATCGCTTGCATCGCTATAACAATATGATCTCTATCAGAGACATTATAATGTTCACACAAACGTTTGACCTTTGTTTACTCATGCACTTTTGTCTGTTAACCACTAGATGGTTTGATGTCATGCAGAAGGTGTCCAGTCAGCTTAGGTCAAGCATTACCAATGTCACACGTCACAGAGGTGACAAGGTACTGTTGTTCTTCAGTCATATGTCCCTACTGCTCTGCCAGTATTTGACAGTTGAGTGCTGTTTTGTTTATAAATTGCATGAAACGTGATCTTTAAAGAAAGTTATAGTTATGAAATGTAGATCAATGCAGATTAAATGTAAACCATTTAGTTTCATATACAATTAACTGAATGGTTTCTATTGAATGGTAATGGTTGGATATTAATCTTAATATTTTTTATACATTGCTGTAGAATGCCATTCACAACCACATCCGCCTGTTTGAGCCGCTGGTGATCAAAGCATTGAAGCAGTACACCACCAGCACCTCTGTGGCCCTGCAGAGGCAGGTTCTAGATCTGTTGGCCCAGTTGGTGCAGCTCAGAGTCAACTACTGCCTTCTGGACTCTGACCAGGTGCGTCACCTGCTGCCACAACACATTCACACACGTTCACACATTCCTGCATCATCACTTGTTACATTCAGTGCCTTGGATGCAGTTGTGTACAGTAAACACTGTAAATATGGATCACACAGTAATCAAACATGGTAATTAAAACAAAGCTAAGGAACAGAAACATTTTGGGAGCTTTGTAAATGGGGGGTCTTTCCAGCTTACATGGGATACAGATCATTTCTTCTGATTCCTCTAATTTGATGAGACTCCTTGTTCTTTCTTGTGTTGCAGGTTTTTATCGGCTTTGTGCTGAAACAGTTTGAGTATATTGAGTTGGGCCAGTTCAGGTGAGGCGCTGTATGTGAGGTAGCCACACATCCACATGCACTCTTATCTGATCAGTCTATGAAGATTCTCAGTCATCCAGAAATTGGCAACTGGACTTCTTTCTTTAAAGTAGATTCGTTTCATTCTACATCCACAGAACTTTGTCAATCTGAACATTGTGAACATGATTGACAATGTTCTGTGGATGCAGAATGAAACGTATCAAGTCCAGTTGCCATGACTCAACTTTCAGATAATCTGATCAGAGGTTAAACATTGTTTCCTTTGCAGAGAATCTGAGGAGATTGTGCCGAACATCTTCTTTTTCCTGGTGCTGCTGTCGTACGAGCGTTACCACTCCAAACAGATAATCAGCATACCCCAAATTATCCAGCTGTGTGATGGCATTATGGCCAGTGGCAGGAAAGCTGTAACTCATGGTACGCTGGAACTTTTTCACATTTTCACATTCACATTCTACATGTCATACACATATAAGTTTAAATTTGAAGGATGGCTCACAATTTGTGTTTAATTTGGTGCTCGACTATCCAGAAATCCCTACTAAAAGTGCTTTATTTGTCTCTTGTCTTCCTGTCTCTTTCCAGCAATCCCGGCTCTTCAGCCCATTGTCCATGACCTGTTTGTCCTGAGGGGTACCAACAAAGCAGATGCAGGCAAAGAGTTGGAGACCCAGAAGGAGGTTGTGGTGTCCATGCTGCTTCGCCTCATACAGTACCATCAGGTAACAAATGGTGTGTGCGCATTTGTGTTTTGTTTTGTTTTGTTTTTTCTGTAGTGATCCAATCCGCCCTTTTTGTGGATATCTATGCAGGTGCTGGAGATGTTTATCCTGGTGCTGCAGCAGTGTCACAAAGAAAATGAGGATAAATGGAAGAGGCTCTCTAGACAGATTGCTGACATCATCTTACCCATGATTGGAAAACAACAGGTATGTTTTTATAGTGACCAATACAAGAATATCCAACCAAATATATGCTTTTTTTTTTTTTTGTACATTTTGGACTTTCACTCACAATATTCTTCTAATTTTGAATGTGTGATGCTTATGTGGCAGATGCATTTAGACTCCCATGAAGCTTTGGGTGTGTTAAACACACTTTTCGAGTCGGTGGCCCCCTCTTCGCTTCGTCCTGTGGATATGCTGCTTAAAAGTATGTTCGTCACTCCAGCCACCATGGTGAGTTTTCCTTCATCCCTCCCACAAGTTTTATATGTACAATTTCGGTTAAACGCTCGGTTAAATGTTCTGTTTTGGTCCAGGCGTCTGTGGGTACTGTGCAGCTGTGGGTGTCTGGGATTCTGGCTATTCTACGCGTCCTCATCTCCCAGTCCACAGAAGATATTGTCCTGTCTCGGGTGCAGGAGCTCTCCCTCTCCCCCTATCTACTGTCCTGTCCAGCCATCCACCGTCTCCACAGCGACGTGGCCTCCCAAGCTGCACCCCCACCAATTGTGTCTGATGAAAATGAAGGAGAACCTCTGCGTTTCCCTCCAGAAGAGACCTTTGCTAGGTGAGTCGACACATCACACGTTTATATTTATTAGTTTTTTTTCTGAATCTGAATTAGTGGTATATAATTTGTTAAGTAAATTTAAATGTAACTGTTTTTGAAAGGATAACGTGTCCATAGCAAAGGAACTGTAGCAGTAACTTTTTACAGCTAAATCAACATTTTTTAATTTTTTTTAAATCATAATTTTCAATGGATGCTGTCAGTACCCAGTGGGTACTGCTTGCCTGATCGTTTCTGCGTCTGCGATGGTGTGGCTGTTCGCAGACTCTAGGAAACTAATCTGACTGTCTCTTTGTCATGTTTTTCACCTCAGGTTTCTACTTCAACTGGTAGGTGTTCTTTTAGAGGACATCTCCACCAAGCAGGTGAAGGTAGACATGACTGAACAGCAACACACATTCTACTGCCAGCAGCTGGGCACACTGCTCATGTGCCTCATCCACATTTTTAAGTCTGGTGAGTTGAGGTCCCTTTCTCCTATTATGATCCCCTATTATTACATTTTTCTTAGTGGTTCCCCTAATACTATATCTGAAGTCCCTTTACGATTTTCAGCCTTGGTGCATATTTACATTCACTTTTAGCCAGTCCCACTATGAGATTTCCCCAGGATGTGCCATTTCGGTATGTGTAGCTTTAAACGCAAATGAGGAGGAGAGTGGCCTATAGAAGTGAGTGGGGATTTGCAGGAATGAAATTTCTGCCACCGCAGGACCACATATGAGCTAGGGGAACTCGTATTAATATTCAATAATCTCACAAAGTGAAAATTTCAACATAGGGGACCTTTAAACCGTCTATACATTTTCAATAAGGAGTTTCCTTCATTCCCTTCTGTTCCCTTTCGTTCCCTTCTGCCCCAAAGGAATGTTTCGGAGGATTACAGCAGCAGCCTCAAAACTGCTGAAGTCAGAAGGAGGGGAGGGCAGTTTCTATGCCTTGGAGGGGCTTAACACCATGGTGCAGAGGCTCATCACTACACACCCTTCGTTGGTGTTGCTCTGGTGCCAAGTGCTGCTCATTATCAACTACACCAACTATTCATGGTGGTCTGAGGTGCACCAAACACCCAGGTAACTGCACAGGGGACAAAATGATTCCGATTCTTTTTGGGAGTCACTAATCCTTAAATGATTTAGAACTAATCTTATTTCAATCACTAGTTGCCCTTTAATGTTTGAGTTATGATTAGTCAAGTTTTGCTATCACAAGTTTGTCTTACAAAGGAGATCAGTTTCAGTTTTTGATTCTGGGAGATTCAAGCCTGAAACTCCTAATTGGAGTATTTATTGGTATAATGCATTGGACATCAGTGGTATTTGCTGTTTTTTTCATCATTTTGGACAGATGATGTCATTCTTAACTAAACCAATGCGGTTTTTCTGAGAACACTGCGGTTGACCTGCTGTACCATGCACAAGTACACAAATTCACTTGTCATTTTTAACACCTGTACAGCAGGCACAGCCTGTCCTGCACCAAGCTTTTGAGTCCTCACCCTTCTGGGGAAGGAGATGATGACCAGCAAGAGAGCCGACAGGCAATGTGCAATAGGGAGATAGTTCGCCGGGGGGCGCTCATCCTCTTCTGTGACTATGTGGTAAGACATGGAACTTTACTCTCCATGTTATTCTGTTTCTATCTATCATATATATGTATCTGGGGGGATTATTGTTTTTTTTCCCCGTGTGTTCTTTATTGCTTGTGAAGAAGGATTGGTGGGGTATTTTTTTTGGGGGGGGGTATTTTTAGGCCCTGTAGGGTGTCATTTATTATGATGTATTGTTCGTAAAACTGTTCTTCTCCGTCTCAGTGTCAGAACTTGCATGACTCAGAGCACCTGACGTGGTTGACCGTGAATCACGTGCGCGATCTGATCAGCCTTTCCCATGAGCCTCCAGTGCAGGACTTCATCAGTGCCGTCCACCGCAACTCAGCCGCCAGTGGCCTTTTCATACAAGCCATTCAATCCCGCTGTGACAATCTTACTACTGTCAGTCGGATAATTCATTACTTACCCTATTCCACAGCTATGATCAGTGTAAAGATTACTGAAGTATTTGTCCCTGCTACAGCCCACCATGCTAAAGAAGACCCTGCAGTGTTTGGAGGGTATGCACCTGAGCCAGTCTGGAGCTCTGCTCATGCTCTATGTTGATAAGCTTCTCAACACACCATTCCGCGTGCTGGCACGCATGGTGGACACGCTGGCCTGCCGCCGGGTGGAGATGCTGCTGGCAGAAACATTGCAGGTCCAAATTCTTTTTCTGTTCAATTCTCAGGTTTTCTTATGGTGAACAACAGCCCCTCAATTTCTGAACTTTTAGCGAAGTGTTAGCGTTATTTTACTGTCCCATCCCTTCTCCTTCTGATACAGAACAGCATAGCGCAGCTGCCACTGGAGGAGCTGGACCGGATTCAGCAGTATCTCCAGAGCAGCGGGCTGGCCCAAAGGTGAACTCATTTGATCTTCTGCATGTGTGGGATGATGAGTGTACCTACGCTTTCTCCTCCATGAGCTACATATCATTTTTTTTTTGAGAACTGGATGGGTGGCAACTGTGATATGTGATTATGACTAATGAAAGTAGGAAAGTGAATTCATATCTTTTAGTCTCTTGATGCTCCAAAAAACTGCATAATGTGATTTTTATTTAATTTGATTTTGTACACTGCTGCAGAGTCCCCATTGTACTCTGTTTCAGGTTGCTTTATGTATAGCGTTATTATTTAATTTTTTCATTTCATTTCATGTTCATGGATTACTACAGAACTGTTACATTTAAGATTGAACCAGATCTTTTGTTTTTCTTCACTGACAGACATCAGAGGTTCTACTCCCTGCTGGACAGGTTCCGAGCCACTGTTGCTGAAGAGACTAGCAGCCCCGTCCCTCCTGCAACTTCACACCCCCTGGATGGAGACCCACCTCCTGCCCCTGAGAATGTAGAGGCCAACAAGGTCAGGCTAGGATGTTTTTTCCTCACTTAACAAAGGATTGTAATGAAAACAGCATTACTAAAATAAATCTATTTAAATTATTTTTGAAAATAAAAATTTGTCTTGTTTACATGTGTAGGATTGGTATATATCCTTGGTGAAGTCTCAGTGTTGTCTGAATGGTGAGGGAGCTCTATATGAAACCACTGATTTGCTGACTAAACTGCCCCAGTCAGACCTCAGTGCCATTATGAACAGCAAGGTAAAAAATATCATGTAGAGTTAGACATTGTTATTAATTTTTTTGACCCTTTTATTATACCCATTGACTCGTTTTCTGCAAAAGTTAGATGTTCCTGTCTTTCTCTGTCTACTCTTGGCAGGACTTTAACCTAGCGCTTCTTGCTCCCTGCCTGAGTGTTGGGGCACAGAGGCTGTCTCAGGGTCAAGGTGGGATCCTGTTTAACACTGCTCTCCAGGTTACCATGGAACGCTTGTCCATCATTACCCAGCTTCTGCCGACCCCCCACCACCCTTTCCTGCCGCCCTCTGACCCAGGGCAAGGCACAGAAGCCTACTGGGACAAATTGAATGAGGTCTACGGTGAGTATTCTGCATAAAATACTGACAAGTCTTTTGGTCATCAGTTAATCTTATACACCATTTTTTGTAAGAGAAATTTTGTATACTGTATGTATGAAATTATTATTGTTAATTTGTATCCCTTCTCAAAGTAATAAACCTTCGTTAACCATAAGGACTGACTGGAAAATGCTTTATTCTGGGCTGTTTTTATTCTGTAGAGTAAATTTTGTGTGTTATGTGTTACAGGTGACGTGACTTTATACCAGACAGTGCTGAGTGTGTGTGGTGCGCTGAGTCAGTACCTGCTGTCCCTGCCCAAACTTCCTTCCTCACTGCATGTTCCCTCAGAGAGGGAAAGCCTCATTGCCCGCTTCAGCACTATGGCTATGGAGGTCAGGACCACATTAGCTCATGTTGTGTAGACAAGAACCAAACAAGGAGTAAGCATCCATGACCGAGAGCTGTGGATGGTATGTCCTCCTCAGGTGCTTGTGTGGCGGGTGCTGCAGGATCTGGCTCCTCTGAGCGTATGTCTGCAGTCGGTCCTTTCCTGCGTTTGTCTGGCCCTGCATCAGAGTCACGTCTGGAGTCTGCTGGCTTCCCCTGCCTACCTCACTCAAGCCGTCTCCATCATCCACTGTGTACGGCTACTCATTCATGCAGGTGAGTGATTGATATAGCAATAGGTGTCATTTTCAACAATGTTTTTCACTTTGCCCATCAGTAACAAATCATTGATTATCAGTATCTGTTAGTGTGTCCATTGGGTTCAAATGAATTCATTTATGCAGTGGCTGTGGGACCTGGAGACCAGCTGCTCACACCTGAGAGGAAGAAGACGCACACGGACACTAAAGACCAAGTGGACTCAGCTAAAGATAGTGAGTTTCAAAACTATTTACTGGCTTTACTAGCAGCTACCTTCAACATTTAGCAAAATGTTGTCCCCTGTGGATCACTCGCTATCGCCACACAAATGCCGAATATTGTTTCAGATACATGTGAGCAGAGGGCATGTGAGGTGATGGTGGAGATGGTTGAGGCTCTGCAGTCAGTATTGTCTCTGGGTCACCCCAGAAACAGTCTTATCCCAGCATTCCTCACTCCCACCCTACGCAATGTCATCATCAGCCTTGCCAGGTTGCCGCTTGTCAACAGCTACACCCGTGTGCCACCATTGGTGAGTGTGGTTGCATGTTTCTGAAAGACCTTCATGAATTTAAACGATTGGTTTATGTGTACATTACATTTTTGCTATATATTTGTTTGTATAAATGTGTGCAGGTCTGGAAATTGGGCTGGTCCCCCAGACGTGGTGGTGAGTTTGGAACCGTACTACCTGAGATCCCTGTGGAGTTCCTGCAAGAGAAGGACGTCTTCAGGGAGTTTCTGTACCGCATCAACACATTAGGTGCCCTGCTGGCTATAACTGAGCTTAGATTGAACTCATTATTGATTAAACTAACCCTGTGCTAATAGGCCCAGCTTTGGGTTTTTGTATATATCAGGGTGGAGCAGTCGGACACAGTTTGAAGAAACATGGGCAACATTACTAGGGGTGCTGGTCACCCAACCAATCTCCATGGACCAGGAAGAGGAAAGCCAGCAGGAGGTACTGCCATAGGTCACTTGTAGTCAGACCCATGATCAGCATTTTAATTACAAATAAATTGTATAACCACGGGATGTTTTAGCTTGAGTTATTTAGCTGTAGTATTATAGACAGTTCCTCACCAGGGTCTATGCTATTCTGTATCTCTTTGTTTTCCAATGTATGGCAGATTTTGCAGATATGTGCATGGGTCTGTTTTAGGAGGATCTGGAGCGGACTCAGATTAACGTCCTGGCAGTGCAGGCCATAACCTCTCTGGTGCTCAGTGCTATGACACTCCCTGTAGCTGGAAACCCTGCGGTCAGCTGCCTGGAGCAGCAGCCACGCAACAAGAGCCTCAAAGCGTTGGACACAAGGTATTGTGTACGTTTTATTTTATTAATTTTTTTTAAGGTAGACAAAAGATGAAAATGTTATGATCTTTTAGATTTTCACAAGCATGTTGTGTTTTGTTGCAGGTTTGGCAAAAAGCTAAGTGTGATCCGGGGGACGGTGGAGCGAGAAATCCAGGCCATGGTGTCCAAAAGAGACAACATAGCTACACATTTCCCATACCAGGCCTGGGACCCTGTTCCTTCCCTTACTTCTTCATCCACTGGTAATGCTAATGCTGAACTCTATCCTTTGAGATTACAGTGATGGCTATTCAGGGATTTTAAGTAGAATATCTTTGGTTGTTTTCTTGTAAGGTACTCTAATCAGCCACGAGAAACTGCTTCTTCAGATCAATACTGAGAGAGAAATGGGCAACATGGATTATAAACTGGGCCAGGTACAGTAGTAAAGTCAATGTTTGTCTGCATCATTAGTAAAGTCCTGTTGGTTTTTGTAATAACTGGTTAGTATTCATACGTGCATTTTCATTACTATGTACACTGCATTCTCAATCTCCTCTTTGAAAGGTATCTATTCATTCTGTGTGGCTCGGAAACAACATCACTCCACTAAGAGAGGAAGAGTGGGGTGAAGATGAGGAGGATGAGATAGATGCTCCACCCCCAGCTTCACCTCCAATTTCTCCTATAAACTCAAGGTTGACTACACTGAGTGTTCTCTTCTCTTCCATAAACAAATACCTGTTACATAATTTCCATACTCATACAACCATAGCAGCAGGGTTTGAATATAATGGAACACATGATACTCAGTGGTAGGCTAGTGGGTAAGGAAGAATAAGAATCATTTCACATGTAGCTGCAACATATGAATTCAGTTATTGTAATGATGAACAGACATAATTACATTTGCAAAGTTAGACCTCTTATCCCCCCCAATAGGAAACATCGTGCTGGGGTGGACATCCACTCTTGCTCCCAGTTCCTCTTGGAGCTCTACAGCCAGTGGATCCTCCCTGGCAGCCCCAGCAGCCGAAAGACTCCAGTTATCCTCATTAGTGAAGTGGTGCGATCGGTGAGTGTTGGACGTGGGTTGAATTTGCGTCATTGCACTATATCTCCATGAAGTGTGTCTGGAGTGAAGCTCTGAAGTAGTCTCACTATTGAAATCTCATTCTCTCTTTCTCTCATCTGCAGCTGCTGGCGGTGTCGGACCTTTTCACAGAAAGAAATCAGTTTGACATGATGTTCTCCACCCTGATGGAGCTACAGAGGGTACACCCTCCCGAGGATGAGATTCTGAACCAGTATCTGGTGCCAGCCATCTGTAAAGCAGCTGCTGTTCTGGGCATGGTGTGTGTATAGTAACCAGACAACACACTGTATTCACAGTATAGGTAATTAAGCCAGTGTGTAACTCTTGTTTTCTTGCATGTGTGTGACTCAAGGATAAGGCTACAGCAGAGCCTGTTTGCCGTCTGTTGGAGACAACCCTGCGCAGCACGCACCTGCCCAGCCGTATAGGGGCTCTGCATGGAGTCCTGTACGTACTGGAGTGTGACCTGCTGGATGACACTGCCAGACAACTCATTCCCATAGTCAGCGAATACCTGCTGTCTAATCTCCGAGCGGTTGCATAGTGAGTAGCATGCATGTTGATCTTGTGACTGAGAACATATGTAGTGGTAGTAGCCTAGTGGGTAACACACTCGCCTATGAACCAGAAGACCCGGTTCAAATCCCACTTACTACAGTTGTGTCCCTGAGCAAGACCCTTAACCCTGTAACTACTGATTGTAAGTCGCTCTGGATAAGGGCGTCTGATAAATGCTGTAAATGTAAATATATGAACTAAAGCACAAATTTACATTGCCTTTTTTCTGTTGAGACACATAGTCATGTTCTGAGATTATTTATGTCATGTTAGCACATTCTCTCTCGCTCTCACTCACTTATTATAACAGACAGCTCATTAGCACTAAACTAACACCTCTCAGCCTCAACCCTTTCATATAAGGGAATAGGAAATGAGAGGAGAGGTCAGCTGTCAGCTGGTGATGAAAGCCTACCTGCTGGCCATGGCTGCTGTAAGAGCCTGAGCTAATGCCAGCGCTCTCTCACTCATGCAGAGACCATCTAAATAAGACTATCCAAACCCCTTCGTTCAGAGACACACCCATGCTCATCTAAGGGGTTGTCCTTGAAGGTTACCCTCTGACTGAGATCTGAGGAGGCCAGTATTAAATGGCAAATTAGGCTGTCGCTTTCTTTTTTGATTGTTTTATGTTACTTTTCTCACCTACTACAACCTTTCTTTCTTACCTGACATTTACTGTATTAAGAGTTTGCAGTATAGTGTTACATGCCAGTTGTTTAATTTCAGATCAGTGGAATTTGTTAAAGGCTGAATGACATGACATTTGGAAATCAAACCTGTGACTGAATGGTCAAGTAGTTCACAAGCGAGTGTTTTATCGACTTTACCCGGCACCTGTAGATGCACAACTTCCTTCTTAAACAAAGTTAGGTCTTGTAAGTCAAGAACTTGACTTACTAATTGTGTGGCAGCTGCGTGAACCTACATAACCAGCAACATGTGTTGGTGATGTGTGCTGTGGCCTTCTACATGATGGAGAACTATCCTCTGGATGTGGGCTCGGAGTTCAACAATGTCATCATCCAGGTGAGTAGTTCTTTTTATTGTGTAAGAGTTAATTGTGAATAAAATTCAACTTTCTTCTCTTTTCTTGTATAATTATAATACAACAATATGAAATAAACAAATTGGAAATATATTAAATTGTTTCCCTATGCAGCTGTGTGGGGTCATGCTGTCAGCCAGTGAGGAGGCAACTCCCTCAGTGATCTACCACTGCGTGCTGCGTGGTCTGGAGCGGCTGCTGTTGTCGGAACAGCTGTCCCGCCTGGACGCGGAGACGCTGGTGAAGCTGAGTGTGGAGCGAGTGAACATGCCCAGCCCACACCGCGCCATGGCCGCCCTGGGCCTCATGCTCACCTGCATGTACACAGGTGACCCGGCAGATGCAGGCAGGCTACGTTTCAGCAAGAATTTTTATTACTAACAGCGACCCATGGCCAGCCACCTCCATAGCTAACTCCATAATGGCAGCACTACTCCAATGCTGGAGCGTGCTGGTATAACTAACGCTAAGGCTAACCGTGTTCTGTGTACTGAATGTACACAGACATGCTAATTATTATCTGCAGTAGATGAATATAAATTTTGAATCTGTTGCTAGATGAAAACAGTGTAATGAGAAAGCAGGGCTATATGTCCATTCCACTGAGAGTTAACAAAATAATTTAATATTTGATTATTTATTTCAGGAAAGGAGAACGCAGTTCCTGGGCGTCCAGCTGAGGGCGACCCCAACGCACCAGACAGTGAGACAGTCATTGTTGCCATGGAGCGTGTTTCTGTGCTTTTTGACAGGTACACAGAGGAAACCCTCAACAGAATTTGTAGCTATGCAATATAACTGTGGTAGAGTAACAAAATGTCTGACACAACTTTAAATGGAAAATAGCTGAACAACTCTACAACTTATTCAACTGCTCTTTCTTTTTAAGGATCCGTAAGGGTTTCCCATGTGAAGCTCGAGTGGTGGCAAGGATATTGCCGCAGTTTCTAGATGACTTCTTCCCACCACAGGATGTTATGAACAAAGTCATAGGGGAGTTCCTGTCCAATCAGCAACCTTACCCACAGTTTATGGCAACTGTGGTATACAAGGTATTTCACGGAATTCTTTTACAGGAAACATTTATTTCCCAAATTCAAGAGTATAATTAAAAGCCATGTCCTCATCAAAATAGGTGTTCCAGACATTGCATGCAACAGGCCAGTCTTCCATGGTGCGTGACTGGGTGCTGCTGTCCCTCTCCAACTTCACTCAGCGCACTCCTGTTGCTATGGCAATGTGGAGCCTGTCCTGCTTCTTTGTCAGTGCCTCCACCAGCCAGTGGATTTCTGCCCTGTATCCTTTTCATCTGTACATTTGCATACTCTCACACATAAACTCACAGTGATCAATGTGTAAAACCATGTAAAAAAAGTTCTATAATAATAATTAGAAAGTGTTTGTCTATACCTTTGGAAGCATATTTTTATGAGACATATAGAGTTTTTTCTTTTGAAGTATCGCATGTTTACACAGATCAGTCACATCAGAGCCACATGGCAATGAATCAGTAACACTGCAACTCATTTTCTTGGCAAAGAGATGGAAACGTTATCGGAAGAAGGCAAGCTGACTGAAGCAGTGTGACCTGAAGTCCAGTGTTTTGCTGTTACATTACATTACCCTCTCTCATAGTTTGCTCTCCTTGACCTCTCTCTCAGCCTACCCCATGTTATCAGCCGTATGGGAAAGTCTGACGTGGTAGACGTTAGCCTTTTCTGCTTGGTTGCAATGGATTTCTACCGTCACCAGATTGATGAAGAGTTGGACCGCCGCGCTTTCCAGTCTGTCTTTGAGATGGTGGCCTCACCTGGTAGTCCATACTACCAGCTCCTGTGTTGTCTGAAAAGCATCCACCAGGACACCTCACTGTAAACAGTGCACCTGATAGTCCGTATGCACTAATGCACAAAGAGAGGCAAAGCTATGAGGCTGCAATTGGACTCCAGTGATTACATTCAAAATGGTCTGTGATAATCTGAGGTGCCCACCCTCAAAGCTCCCTAGAATGTTGTGGGATAGCTGTTTTACATCATTACAGTAGTGTGATGTTACTGCAATAAACAGGTAGTTATGCTGACCAGTAGTCCAAAACTCTCTAATCTCAATCAGCAAATCCCAAATCAGATGAAATATGGAAATATTCAGACAAATATGGACATCCTTAAGCAGTAGGACATCAACAGTCCTCTGATTACCTGCAGAATTTTCTAGGTAGGTTTGTTGGTTGATGGTTTCACACAAACACTAACATGTGGACTCATTCTGACACACAAAGACTTTTCTCCAAGCCTGACCTGTTCTCTGTCTCTACTTTCCACCCACTATTAAAACTGGCACTCCTCTTTACAAAGGAGGAAAGAGTTTGAATTGTGTGCTTTTAACTGCTTACTCATTCCTTGAGAATAGTTCCTTTTGCACGAATGCTGCATTGCTCTGTTTGTCCTCCAGCGCTTGAACACTGAACCAGAAACTGAATTTGTGTGTACGCTCTGCCCTTAATGGAGGAAATGCTTGAAACATTATGTTATTAACAACAGAAAGAACCACCCAGAGGCTGTATATTTAAATGACATGTTCAATATTTGTATTTTTCTGTGCTGTTTTGTTACTGAAAGTGTAGAGATATAATATAAGTGCAAGGGTCTTCCTTTTTTGGTTTGTTTTAATGAGAGGTGGGGTGGGGTCGTAGTACATTATCAAATTAAACCTCTCGCGATGACAGGAAAGGCCATACAAATGATCATGAAAGAACCTTTTTACAATTTGGAAGGTTCAGTAATAGCCATAAATAAATATATATGTTTTAACGATTGTATCGCCAAACATGGGCGTCTTTAATTTACTTGATCACTTCCTTTCTGTTTTTTTTTTTTTTTTTTTTTTTTTTTTTTTTTTTTTTTTTTTATTGACTGGATTGAAGAGTACATTGTAAATCCCATGAAATGACTGGAACATTTGCTTTTTAATGTTATGTAAATTGTAAAGATAAATGCATATAAAACATCAAAGATGTGCATGAAACCTGTGTTCAGAAGAAGCAGGGAGGGAGCGAATGTATAGAAAAGTAGTTTCTGAATGTGATCCTGTCCTCTCCTTGCACAAGCGTTCGTCGTGAATGCTGAAGGCTCACTAGTTTTCCTTAAGACCTGTGTTGCGCCTATTCTTTGCTGTGTCTTTAATCAACAGGACCCTGATTGGGGATTGTCTGTGAACTACTGAATCTATTAAGGCATCAATAAATTCCCTTTCAGCACCCCTTTCATTAATGTGATCACTGTAAATACACAAGACCATAGTCAGTGATCGTTGTTTTGTGTGTAGCCCATAGCATGCTCACATCTGTCTCTTGAAATTTGGAAATTGGAAATTTCTAAGCTCTTTTGGCGCAATCTAGGAGCATCCAGTTGGGGTACAATTGCAAAACATTCACGGTAACTACTAACATAAAATTGACTTCTGTTGCTGGAAAGGCTAGAATTAATGTACTTTTCAGACTTTCAAAACATTTTATATATCCACCACAAAGTTTCAGTCTGTAAACCATATGCTTATTAATAGAAAATGTTTATTTGTGTCCCATTGAAAGTTATGTGATCAAATTGTGAGCAGTGCAGCAACTACTCAGTTGCTATGGAAAATAGTTATTGGGAAATCAAATTGATCGGAAAACATAAAGCGTATGGCCCATAGCTGCCATTAAACAACTTCTTAATTATTCTACAATTCTATTTCTTTAAAATTAGCTGATGTTGACCCTGGTCTGTTGGTGTAATGAGCTTTACTTATAAATCCGCAATCGGGAGGGGTTGTGCAGGTTTGGGAGAGAATCTGTTCTTTGGTGGATCATGCATTTATCACAACTCAGGTCGAAGACTTTTTTTTTTTTTTTTTTGCTTTTCTTTTTCTCCACCACAAGGGTTCAGTTTGTTTACCGTTAACCTTTTGTTGTGCATTTTCTTTGGTATTCGTAATGGGGTAAGGATGTAGGTCTTGACCCATGACCCCGGCTTTCACACTGCTTTGGTGTTAAGTCAGAGATCTGTAACTGCCACAGAAGTGTGAGATAAAAAAAAATGCATAAGGGGGCTATGATGGTGTAAACACAGATTAGGCCAAGACTATCCGGGCTCTGTTCACTTGTAATGGAAAGATAAAATCTGCTCCTAGATCAGCGATTAAGGACGCAAGCTGCCAGCACTGGAGCTGCCTTTAGAAAGATCTTGCATTTCCATGTTCATATTTACCTCAACAAGCACTGCATAGACAAAATAAAAAGTGTAATTAATGGCTTATTTTAACAATGTGAAATTACTGGAAAGGATATATAATGTAGAAATAATTAATAAAATATTTCAAATGTATGTTTTTGTTTTATTATTTGTTTTGTTTTTTTATTTCATCCTTTAATTACTTGTCCCATTTTAATTCTGATTTGCAATGGGTGTGGTTTTTGTTTGGGTGGGGAGGGGGGTTGTTTGGGCTGTGTGCTTAATCCTCTCACATGCTCAGACTCTTAAATGTCTTGGCAGATAACAGGGGAATTTAGGGACTCCTTTAAAAGCTATTTGGCTGTCGAGAAGAGGGGTTGTTTGCCACAGGATTTTTCTTTTTTGCCAAATCTTAGCTTAAAAGTATAGTAGACTATTATAGGTATATATTTAAGCCCTTTTCATAAAACCAACAGCCTATATTTTGTACTGTCTGTATAGGTGGATGTATTTTATTGGCAGACACATGGATATTGATTTGCTGTGTCTCTGTAAGACCTTGATGACCTTGCTCTTTAGTTGAGTCCTGTGGTCAGTAAATCTTGCCTGTCTGGATGAAGACATGTCTGGTTTGCAGATTTAGAGTCATGTTGAACAAAAGTATTTTATGGGAATGCCATACAATTGCTGTATACAATCATTACAGTAACGGCTACAGTAAATGGTTTTGGAAAATTCTCTTAGGGTAACTGATTAAAAAAAAACATAATCAATTACTGAGCAACCACACCAACCAGCCTGAATATAATAAAATGTTTGGTAGACATGAACACACAAGTCACAATGATATAGAGCATCTGGAAAGTATTCACAGTGCATCGCTTTTTCCACATTTTGTTCTTTTCAGTCATTCCAATTGATTCAATTCTAAATCCATGTTCAAAACCACCAGAACTCTTCCTAGAGCTGGCCGGCCATCTAAATTGAGCCATTAGGGGAGAAGGTCCTTAGTCATCGAGATGACTAAGAACCGGATGGTCACTCTATCAGTGCTCCAGAAGTCCTCTGTTGACAGAGGAGAACATTCTACATCCATATCTGCAGAAATCCACCAATCAGGCCTGTATGGTAGAGGCCACCACATTTGTGTAGAAGTGTTCAGTGTCATGTCTCAATGACTTCCGTACATTTGCACTTACACCCATCATGATGAAGTGCTTCAAAAGGCTGGTCATGAAACATATGAAGATCCTGCCACCCTGGACCCACTGCAAATTTCCTATCATGTGAACAGCTGCACGGAGGATGCCATCGCCACCACACCTCCCTCTACAACTGGATCTTGGACTTCTTCAGATCCAGCTCCAACCACATCATCAAGTTTGCCGATGACACGACCGTGGTGGGTCTCATCAGCAAGAATGTTTCAGGTGCAGAGAGGAGGTGCAACAACTGACAGACTGATCAACAAAGGTCAACAATCTGTTTCTGAGCATGGATGAAACAAAACATATTAGTGGTGACTTCAGAAAAAGCTTTTCTATTTCCTGTGGAGGCTGAGGAAAGCCTATATCCCACCACCCATCCTCACTACCTTCTATAGATTGACTATTGAGAGCATTCTGACTAGCTGCATCACTGTCTGGTTTGAGTACTGCACCGCATTGGACCATAAGACCCTACAACAGATAGTGAGGACAGCTGAGAAGATCATCAGAGTCTCTCTTCCCTCCAGGACTCTAGACACCCCTCACATGCACTCTTCACCCTCCTACCATCCAGAAAAAGGCAACAGCTTCAACCCACACCTGAACACTCAGGTGCTTTCCACTGCAAACTGACAAACACACAGTCTACATCATATGTTCAGAAGATCTCTCTATTACATTTCTATTACAGCAGCAATTGCACATTGTTATGACTTACCTTTATGACTTGTCTCACTGGTTTTTAGCGCTGTCTCTATAGCGCTGTTATTCTGTTATTCTTGCACTGCTTCAAATTCTAATTTTATTCGTCACATACATAGTCATACACGGTATGATATGCAGTGAAATGCTTTGGTGACTGCTACAGACCACAGTATTGCAAATATTGCAAGTATACATGCTTGTCTTGCACTGCCTGTGTCCCATGTTTGCACTTTATGTTGCCGGTTTGTAGATGTCGCACACTTGCACTGTATGTCGGTATGTAACTTTGTTTAAATGTTAGATGTAGCACTAGGTTTCGAGGAAACGTTGTTTCATTTCACTATGCACAGTCTAACATGTATGTAGCTGAAATGACAATAAAGCTCAACTTGACCTTGAACTAGAGTGGCCAGAAGGAAGCCACTACTTGGTAAAAGGCACATGGCAGCCCACCTGGAGTTTGCAAAAGGGACCTGAAGGACTCTCAGACCATGAGAAACAAAATTCTCTGGTCTGATGAGACAAATATTGAACACTTTTGGTGTGAATGCCAGGTGTCACATTTGGTGGAAACCAAGCACCGCTCATCACCAGGCGAATACCATCCCTACAGTGAAGCTGTGGGGATGTTTTTCAGCTGCAGGAACAGGGAGACTATTAATTTTATTTGTCACATACATAGTCATACACGGTATGATATGCTTTTTGAAATGCTTTTTGTGACTTCTACAGACCACAGTATTGCAAATGTATACAATGTATACAATGAAAACCAATATGCAAACATAACCAAATATTACACTTTTACGTCTTTAATATAAAATATGTGTAACTGGTAGGGTGAAGGTGTGCAAATTAGTGAAAGACAATGTTTAAAAAAACAACAAAAAAAGAGCAGTAAAGTAAGAAGTGCAAAGATTTTGTGCAAAGAGTCCAGAGTGATTGAAGGTGAAAGTGCTGGGGTTCTATGTACTGTTGTTGTTGAGAGCTCGGACAGCCTGTGGGAAGAAGCTCCTCCTCATTCTCTCTGTGTTGGACTTCAGGTAGCAAAAGTGATTCCCTGATCGAGAGAGAGAAGAGTCCATTGTTGGGGTGGCTGAGGTCCTTCACTATCTTGTAAACTCACAATTTATGTCGTATCCACAACATAAAGTTTTGGGTTTAATGATACACAAATGAAAGAGGGACAGTTCCCCCCCGGAGCAACTCAGGGTTAAGTGTCTTGCTCAGGGACACAATGGTAGTAAGTGGGATTTGAACCTGGATCTTTTGGTTCATAGGCGAGTGTGTTACCCACTAGGCTACTACCATCCCAAACAATAACCAAAGTCCTGAGATTGGGTCCGAGCTCTCAAATAAAGATATATATAATTACAATAAAGATCTGAGAAAAACAAATCGACAAACTACAAGCAAATATAAACTTAAAAGGGGACATAAGTGACTTTTCCAACAAGGCTTTGAACTGGTCTCCATCTTCTTTCAAAGATATGAGTCTTCAACTTCATCACCTCATCTGAGGACTCTTCATTTAACCCCCAGCCTTGATCCTCAACTCCATGCTCATTACATTAGGCCCACCCTGCCTTCTGCTTAAAGGTGTACAGTTACAGACTGTATCCCATCTGCCACCCAGCACCGCACTCATAGGAGCTTTTTAATGTCTGCTGGGCTGAGGCCAGCAAACTACAGCAAACCCGCCTGTCATCTCCATTTGCTGAATTGTCCAGCTGCATAGTTTGAGCAACCTGTGTGTTTTTCAACTGTTTTACTGTATGCTAGACAAAAGGGGGGAAAAACGATCTAATTAAAAAAAACTACTCCGGGTTCTGGGATGCACACGTCTGAGGTGGTTAAATAAAAGAAATCCACCCATGTGCTCGCCCGCTCGCACGCACGCACGCACGCGCGCGCGCGCGCGCGCGCACCTCCTGTCCCCGCGCGGGCCGCGCGCGCCGCTTTTCTTTTGTTCGGCGCCGGACGCGACCTGGAGAAGACGGGATGGGGGCCGGCGGCGCGCCGACGCCAACCCGTAAGGCGACAACTCGGGCGGAACGCGACAGAAACAACGTCTCGCGTGTTTACGGACGCGCGTACGCGACACTGGAAGCTAGCTTTGCTAACAAGATGCGAGTTTCTTTTGTGCGCGAACGTCGAGTGGCGGCGCAGAACTTTTAGTGTTTCGTGTCTGGACGTGACGTAAGTAAAGTAAAGTAAATACGTTGCATTGGCTTCGACGTCAACCTGAACGCTTCTTTTCCCCCCCCCCCCCCCCCCCCCCCCCCCCCCCCCCCCCACACACACATTTATTCAGTCTGTCAAAACTTTATTACGAGCCTTGTGCCTAGTGTTATCCCGCCCGCAGCTATGACAACTCCTGCCGTCCCGTTACTCGCTGGCCAGCTGCTCCCCCGCCGCTCCCGCTCCGCGCTGCTTCCGTGCGCGACGCACTCGCGCCGCTGCGACGACGCCGTGCGCACACCGCGACGCCACGTTTGCCCTGTGTGGTGCGACGTTGACATGGGGTTTAAACACCTGTGGAATATCGCGCTGGTTTTACTGTACTTCGGCGGCCTCAATCTAACTTGTTGCCGTGCCGAGCGCTGGACACGAGATGATTGACAGCCTCTGTAGCCAATGAGACGCGCTGTTAACGGTGGGGTGCCATGGTTACTGAGGCTGGCTCTTTCGCATTCCTGCAATGGGGGGGGAGGCGGGAGAGGATTTGTTAGGCACCTTGGTTAAGATTGAATATATGAAACGTTTTAATTCACGTTTAAGTCCTTAAAATAAGCGAAAGTCGTATGCAGACTTAAATTTTGGGTGGTGTTTAAAAGTGAAGTGATTGTCATTGTGATACACAGCAGCACAGCACACGGTGCACACAGTGAAATGTGTCCTCTGCATTTAACCATCACCCTTAGTGAGCAGTTGGCAGCCTTGACAGGCGTCCAGGGAGCAGTGTGTGGGGACGGTACTTTGCTCAGTGGTACCTTGGCAGCTCGGGATTCGAACCGGCAACCTTCTGATTATGAGGCCGCTTCCTTCCTAGGTCACCACTGCCCCTCTGAGAAGGAGGTCTGTTTCTGCTCGGTCCTTTCGCGTGTAAGGCGAACCTGATAAGCACTACACCACAGAAACTTAAGACTGGATATTTTTTGTTATGTATTAATATGATAAATTATTTGCTGAATTAATTTAATTCAACGGTGATGGAGTTCCTTCTTAAAACAGCATTTAAGTTCAAGTTGAGATTTATTGTCATTTCAGCTACATATGTGTTAGACGGTACGTATGTGAAACGAACCTCGTGCTACATGTAACATTTAAACAAAGTTACACACTGCGACACAAGCAGTACAAGAACAACATGAACATCACTACAGGCAGCTCCAAAAACCAGTGAAACGAGTTATGAAGGTGCAGAGTAACAATGTGAAAATACTGCAGTAATAGAAATGTAATAGAAATATCTTCTGAACGTGTCTTTATCAGTTCAGAGTGAAAGTCCCTGTGTGTCCAGGTGTCTTGATGGCCTGTGGGATGAAGTGGCAGTGAGGGCCCGAATGCTTTGGTATCTTTTTCCGGGTGGTAGGAGGGTGAAGAGTGCATGTGAGGGGTGTGTCGAGTCCTTCACAATGCTGGTGGCTTTTTTTAAAAGCATGTTTAAACAACAGTTTTGCCGGTTTAATGCAAGCTTGGGTCTGGCACCAAAACTCGGTTATTGTAGTCCTTAAATGTAAACATATAAATATGTGCATTTGTTTTGATTGTGTACATGCTATAACTTATGAAGTTACACACAATTTATGTCGTATTCACAACACAAAGTTTTTGGGTTTAATGATACACAAACGAAAGAGGGACAGTCCCCCCTGGAGCAACTCAGGGTTAAGTGTCTTGCTCAGGGACACAATGGTAGTAAGTGGGATTTGAACCTGGATCTTCTGGTTCACAGGCATATAAATATGTGCATTTGTTTGGATTGTGTACATGCTATAACTTATAACTTATGAAGTTTCGTCCTGTCTTTTTAAGGTTCTTTCTGAGGTTGCAGCAAGCTGACACTAGGACGATTAGACCATAGTGGAAGCTCTGGCTCAGAAATGATGGTATCGTCCGGGTGTCACATCTAGTCCCTGTGCTCTGCATTTGTGAAGCTCCCGACAGCAGAAAGGGAAAACACGGAGCAAAGACGGTGAGATGTTCCGACAGCCAGAGACCGCCAAGCGACGTGGGGTGAACCCACCGCCTATGACCCGGGTCAGGGCAGTGGAAGTGGCGCGGGGCCGGGCAGGCTACGGCTTCACGCTGTCGGGCCAAGCCCCATGCGTTCTCAGCTGCATCTTAAAGGGCAGTCCGGCGGACTACGTGGGCCTGCACTCGGGTGACCAGATCCTCAGTGTCAATGACATCAACGTGTCCAAGGCCTCGCACGAGGACGTGGTGAAGCTCATCGGTCGTTGCTCTGGCGTGCTGCACTTGGTCATTGCCGAGTCTCACCAGCCTTATGGGCACCACCACGTCCACACTGACTCGTGCTCCAGTGACGAGGAACTCGGTTATTATGACGCCCGAGCCTACTGGCCGCTACAACCCAGGATGGACTCCAAGGCCCTGGGCATTAACCGCGCCGAGCGCGTGGTGGCAGAGATGCAGTCGGGGGGCATCTTTAACATGATCTTCGAGGGTGCTTGCTCCAGCCACTCGTCCAGCAGCTCAGAGAAAGCAGGCGTTGTTGCGTCCAAGCCAAAACCCAAACCCAGGCCTCGCCCGGTGTCTGAGCCCGAATTTCCATGCGGGGGCTCTCGGAAGCTTCATCAGAGTGACCCCAACACTCTGTCAGAGGAGGAAATGGCCAGAGTGCTGCAGGATGATTCTGTCTTCGCGGAGGCGGACTCTTGCGAGGGAGGCGGCATCCTCAACGTGGGCATGATGGTGGGGTACCTGGGCTCCATCGAGCTGGCGTCGGCCGGGGGCAACCTGGAGAGCGACAGCCTGCAGGCCATTCGCGGTTGCATGCGCCGGCTGCGCGCAGAGCAGAAGGTGCATTCGCTGGTGATGCTGAAGGTCATGCACGACTGCGTGCGGCTGTGCAACGAGCGCGGGTCTGTGCTGGCCACGTATCCAGCCGAGAAACTGGCCTTCAGCGCGGTGTGCCCTGATGACCGCCGCTTCTTTGGCCTGGTCACCATGCAGGCCGCAGACGACCACCGCCACCATCACCACTGCCACAGCCGGGAACACGAGGAAGCCGCGCTCCGCACCTCGTGCCACGTCTTCCTGGTGGACCCGGAGCTGTGCCACCACACGGTGCACCAGGGCGTGGCCCGGCGCTTCGGCTTCGACTGCACCCCGGACCCTGACACGGGGGGGTGCCTGGAGTTCCCGCCAACCTCGCAGCCGCTGCTGCACTTTGTGTCCGTCCTGTACCGCGATATGGGCGAGTCAATAGAGGGGGTTCGAGCGCAGGCCTTTCTGGGCGGCGAGGGAGGTGCCGCTGGAGGCGGAGCTGCGGCCGCCGGGGACTTAGACGTCCAGCAGAACAACAGCACCAGCAGCAACAGCGACAGCGGCATCGGCAACTTCCAGCCCGAGGAGAAGAGCAGCCGAGTGCTGCTGGTGGACCTCGGCGGTAACCCGGGCCGGCACTTGCCCAGCGGACCCTGGGAATTCCCACAGGGAGTCCGCAGCATGGCCGGCCCACAAGGCAGTGCGGTTGGGCCGGCTCCACCGCCACCCCCTTCACACAGGAACGGCTATCGGCACGAGCAGCTCTGCGACCTCCCTGACGCTCCTCCCCTCCCCGCCAGACACCTCAGCTCGGCCACCAGAATGGACCTGCAGGCCCATCCTTCCCGTGCCCACTACTCCGGGCAGGGAAAGAAAAGCGCGGGGGCCCCAGGGGGTCAGCGATGGCTGCCAGTTCATGTCCTCAGAGACTGGCGCAAGCAGCAGCACGGGCACAGCAGTGACCAGGAGTCCTACACCGAGTCCACGGACGGCTGGTCCAGTGCCAACTGCAGCACCCTTCCCCCGCCAATGAGCAAGATCCCGGCCGACCGATACAGAGCGGCGGGGGACCTTTCTGTCACCCTGCAACCCCACCGACTGGCCACCAAGAAAGATGAGTGGGCAAAGAAACTGTTTGGAACCGACAAAGCGCTGTGTGAGCAGCAGAATGGACAAAGAAGCAATGACAAAAGGGTAAGATGAATTCTTTAATGAATTTCTTGTGATTTAAACACTTTAAATACAGTAAAATCACATTTTATTACACTTGTCCTTTGGATAAAGTGAGATTGTACTGTTTCATTGGCCTGTTCAGCTGAGAAAGTACAGCATTGTTTGAACAGTTTTTGTACAGTCAGATCAGGACTCTTCAAGGGAACGTGCTAAAAGTGACTCGCAGTCGAGAAGATTCAGACACAAGGCAGCTCCAATATAGTGCAGCCAGTGGAAATTTTTGAAGACAAAATGGCTGCGAGTTTGCCTCTGATCTCTCAGCATGTTTGCATCATTTGAGACTTTATTTGTGATAAACTTTGTTATCTTGGCCCGAGACGGCACATATATATTTTGGTATTATGCATGTGTGAAAATGGAAACGTGCAGTCAATCACAAATCTCACCTATCATTGCTGCATTTTGCTGCATTTTCTACAACCCCGGCTCTGTGACATTCATGCTCTTATCACCTATCATTTTGTGACTCCAGTCCTGAAATGGAACTGCCTGGGGGGTAGGATAGGGGCTTTCAGGCACAATTTGAGGAAGCAAGTGGTTACAGGAAGGTGCAAGCACCACCGGAGGCAGAACAATGTCATTTGACTGAACAGAGGCATTCTTGAAGAAGACATTAATGTCGTTATTGTTCATTATTGTATGCTTTGCTGTGCAGTCAGTTTGGCTGTTGCATGGCTGGTATGTGTCGTGCGGCTATGTCACTGGTCAAAACTAGCATCAATTATGTAATATATCCGGCTGTCTCATAAAATATACACAAATGTAGCACTTTATTATGTTTCATTTATGTTGGTGGGCTTTGACACCTCTATGGTGTTTGTTTTTACATGGGGACCCCCCATGGGGTGACCTCATCACAATTTGACACTCATCTGCCTCATATATGACCATTTTTAAAGGTGTCATTGTAACCAGATAATCAATGTTATTCACTTAATCTGTGAGTGGTTTAAAAATTGTGGCTGATAGGCAGCCTATACGGAACCCAAAAATGGCATGGTAGTTAGTGTTGTATTCTAAAACTTCTAGAATGAAATTTATTGAATTTACGGTTTAAATGGTCTTAAAACGTCAAGACTTTATGTTTTAAAATGCTTATGTTTAGGTGTTACATGGCAGCGCGCATCTGGGGCTACTTTCTGTCACATTTGTTGGCAAATGTTTTGGGGCAAAAGAATCCTCTGGTGGCACAGTATACATTGATTCTGCGTTCAGATGTAGAACGCATTAATAAAACCTTAAACAAGGCCATGGTAGAACTGATATATGAAATATGTTTTTACTTTGAACTGAGTTGGATGGTTTTGGGAAATGGCATGTCTTTTATTAGATTTTACATTAGTTTATGGGTAAGTGCAAATTTAGTGAGTCCAGGCTCATGAACAAAGCATTTAGTGGTTGACTGAAGCCAGATAAAAACCAGGGAATCGAAGCCCAGTGCAGATTGTGCAAGAAGATAAACAAGGCAAAAGAACTCTAATACCTTCTTAATGAATGTACAGCCATGCCAAGCATTTTTCATGACCTTGGCCATCACACTTGAAATTGAATTGCTGATTAATTCTGGCTTGATATGCATTTAGCTGCTGAACCCAAAAGACCCCAATGCAGGATTTTATGCTTCTATGCTATAATCAGAAGGTGGACACTGATGTGAGTCCAGACGGGGGTGGCCCTGTCATATTTCTGTCTGGCCAAGGTAAAGTCTGGGTCACAGTGATAGCCGTTGCCATGGACACCCATCCCTCTCTTTTCCCACAAGCAAAGTCATTCAGAACAAGCCAACAAACAAATACAAAATGTATAAATACATTATAATTTTTCTTAGTCTAGCACCCAACACTCTCCGAGCATGTTCTTCAATGACAAGTCTAAGCCTTATCAGGGCTCTTAGTTTGTATACTTGATATTCTATAGAAATCGAACGAGAATTGCTGGTGTCTTCCCATTGTAAGTCGCTTTGGATAAAAGCGTCTGCCAAATAAAGTAAATAAAGTAAAGAACAGATGCTCTTTCAGTGCAGCATGGGAGCTTTTTCTTTTTTTAAAGATTCAAGTAAAACCGATCCATTTTTTTTCTAGACTATATAATTTCTGCAGTGTAAATGTAAAGGACAACCTGGATTCTATTGGGTGTGTCCACTGGTTAAATATTAAATTGTGATGTATTTAGAGGTTTGAAATTGTAGGCTAGGACTGGCTTACAGATGTAGAATCTCTGTGACTCAGACACATTAAACTTATCAATATTCTTCCGTGGTGCAGAGCAGTTGTTCAACTGAGCAGCAGGTGTCACTGTTTCTTCAACATAATGGCTCTGACGTCAGAAAGCACCAAAAGCTGAATAGAAAAAAGCAAGACCATTGTTCGGAGTAATGTCTTTAGTATCAGTACTGTTGAGTAGTTACCAACCTTGAATGCAAGATTTCCTGATTGGGTTGTCTGGACTGTAGTCATCTCCGTTTTGCCTTAAAGCTTTAGATTTCTCTTTATTCCACCCTTTCTAAGGCACATAAAGAGATTCTAATGGAAAAGAATGTAGCATTCATGACATCTCAGCTACGGAGGCATTTCTGTTACTGCTGTATATCTAATAATGGTCTGAAGAGTGTATGGAGAGTGAGTTTCAGCGAGGTGATCTCCTCAGGGAGCTCAGGCTTCGGCTTGCATTTTGCCTTAGGGTCTGGCAGTGGTACACAATCCTCCTTGAGAATACACACACATAGACCTTAATATTTCAGATGAGAATGCACGTTGTTTCACACTAATTAGCTCCACTTTGCCAGGCTAATTGGGGAATTTTGCAATTACATGCTAATGTTATCAGCCTTGACCCTATGGCAGGAGTGATCATTAACATATGCTCTGATGAATATGTCTGGGCAGTCTCACTAGCAACAAAACATTATTATTTTCCTTCCTGGTTTGGTGGAAATGCCTTCTTTGCTATATGGACCACTGCCACTCTACAGTTTTGGCGTTGTGCACTTTGGTCAGGAGGTTGCTTGTCTGCTGGTGTAAACAGGAAAGATGGCTTGCGGTGGTCAGATAAGGCAGTGCACATGAAACCCAACTCCACCCAATCAGATTGGCTAATTTCAGAAACCCTGAGAGAAAGTAAGGGTCAAAGCATTTTCTAAACCTCACCCCACGGTCTCATCCATGGTGTTTCAGGTTATTGAGAATTATGAATTATTTGTACTAAATCACTGTCTTGAAAGGCCCTGCTTTCTTTTCTTAGTATGATTTCTTAAATGTTTATAGTAATAATTACCCATATGTTATGAAATCACGTTGTCATAATTATAAAATGAATGGATTTTACATCCATTTTGCATTATTCAATAACTGTAAATACCATACAGTTTAATTACCATAATGTTTTTACATTAGAATTATTCCATTGTCCATAGTGTCTCTGTTCTGTGCCACGGTTATTACTTCATGAGGGTTTTCTGTTCTCTTTTATTATTTTGTGGAATACCTTGTGCTTAACTTGGAACACAGGGTAGTGCAAGGATGTGGTTTACATGCTGAATGCATGAATATTTGTAAAAGCTGACTCTTTCTCAGCTTGCTCATTCACATTATGAATCAGACCTGAGACCCTTTACAGTCTCCCTGTTTGTCTAGGAACGTTTTTTCAAGCACAGATGAATTATTTATGAGAGAACAAATTGTTACTAGATCGATGCTCATTGTTAAGAGAGCGTATACTGGCTAGATTCCTGCGCCAGTAGTCCCAAATCTTAACTTCAGCCTGATCTCTTCCACCTGATCTCTTACCCATCATTTCCAAGTAATGATGAGATGTGTATGTGTGTGTGTGTGTGTGTGTGTGTGTATGACCACTGAAGAAGCACAGGCATCAGAGTTCTCTCAGTCTCCAGGCAACGGCTTACATACAGAGGCAGAGGCAGCCTAGACCCCCTCTGTCCTCTCACTTCATCATTCCATTAGCTTCACCTGAAACGCATCTGTCTGTCTGAGTCAGGTGGTCCCCTGCTCACGAATATGCATGTTAACAAACTGTTTATTTACTTTCTGCTTTCTACGCTACAGGTCCACAGGATTTGCATAATGAAAACAATATATATGATTCATTTTACATAAGATAGGATAAGTTGATCCTTTATTAGTGCCACAAGTGGGAAATGTACATTTGCACACATCAAATGCATTTTTGCATCTAACCGTAAGTGTAAATAGCAAAATAAAATGTGGCTTAGTGAATGTTTGGGTAGCATAGTGGCTCAAAATAGGTGTGGCCTTGATAAAAGCATGGCCACAGCTTTAACTATGTTGTGTTGAAAAGAGTAATAACTATATTTTACTTCAGCATACTTTGTGTTTATTAAAAACAAAAAATGAACCAACAACTATGTTTCAACATTTTATAATGATGTAATTAATAAAATCTACAGTATATATTAAATTGTTGAGTGTGTTGAACACCTGTTATTCTCTCTCTCACTGACAGGGTGGAAAGTTCCGGGGCTTGTCAGTGGGTTTCCCTCCTCTACCTCACCGTTCGTCAGGCCGCCGCTCTTTTGGTCGCTCCAAACGCCTCAGCCTGGCCCATTCACTTGATGACCTTGAGGTAATTGCACAACCGCCATACACACAATAATCTTCTTTGTTTGATCATAAGAGAAATTCAGATTTCCTGAACTAAACATGAAATATAAATATGCAGACTGTTATGCAGACATATAAGATGAAGGTATAGTCCATTTACAGTAGAATGCCCATGGCATTGCAGGTAGAAACAAAAAGTGAAAGCGAAGTGATTGTCATTGTGATACACTGCAGCACAGCACACGGTGACACAACGAAATGTGTCCTCTGCTTTTAACCATCACCCTAGGTGCCCAGTGAGCAGTGTGTGGGGACGGTGCTTTGCTCAGTGGCACCTCAATGCCACCTTGGCGGATCGGGATTCGAACCTTCTGATTACGGAGCCACTTTCTTAACCACTAGGCCACCATAAACAAGCATAAACAAGGAGTCAAGGAGTGTTGATGTGGACGTTTACATGTAGATTTCTAGAGTTCTTTATAGTGAATCATGTGCAGCACACGGGCTACCTTCGCATGGGACCTGGGAAAAGACATTGCTATCAGACATTGCAAATCCATCATGTCTAAGCAACTGGATAAAACATTGTACATTGCATTTTTAAATGAGCTTTTGCTGGCTACTCACAACATGGACTAAACACATTGCAGTCGTGTGTAAATGAGAGCCATTGTTGGGGCCAATGGTCATTTTTTCAAGCTTCACTAATTGTTCAGCACGATAACCATCACCATCAATGCTTCCGTTGTTTAGTACCACTAGACATCTGGCATGGTGAAGGGATGGGCACGCTGACTCTTCAGTTATTTAAAGTTTACTCCACTGAGAATTGAAGCCTGAGATTACGGATATTGCTGGAAACCGAGATCCACCCCGCGACGGTGCCGTCATCCGCCGATGTTATATAATGGCTGGTTATTGCAGCTGCCCTGTGATTAGCTCTTGCCAGTGCTTTCCTCTGTCCTGTGCTATAAAAGGCGCCAACATGGAAACCGATATGTGCATTCGCAGGCGTACAGCACATGGGTGAGAAAAAGACTGGCACAATAGTTGGTCTATTTAAAAACCCGTAGCCTGCTTTGGTTGGCATTGAATTTGGCTGTGGCTGAACCAGTGAGATTCTTCTTACCGTAGCACATGCGCTGATCAGCCACGTCCTCCGGGGCATTGGTGCATAATTCAGTTTACCAAATAGAGAATGAATACATTAACTCTGTTTACGGTTCTTTTGATATTATGTAAAATAGTATATATAGGCTCTTCGTCTGAAACAGCGCTTCTTTCTTTTTTAATGTTAAAATCTTTTTTGTTTTCTTAATGTTTACATCAGCTCTCCATTGATTAACCAAGTTATTTATATTAAGGAGGTCCATATGGGCGGGTAAGGACAGCATCTCCCCCTGCTTAGAACTCCTTCTACCTTCCAGCCCTTCTTCACATCTTCTTTCTGCCTTCTATCTTCCATCAGCACATGACCTACCTTTTTTTTTTTTATTACCCCCTTTTCTTTTTTCTCTCTATTTTTCATTACCTTCCACTTGCCTGAACCTATTCTGTGTACTGACACATGTGGCACTGGTGGCAGCGTTGTCGGAACAGTGGCTGTTTTGTGTGGTGGACAGTAATTAGTGTGTGAGGTTGTGTGTGTTTGTACTTTGCCTAGACGAAGGGCAGTAATTAGTGAGAATGTATGTGCTGCTAATGAGATTTGAGAAGAAATAAATGTTTCTCTCGTTAGTGCCTCATCTAGAACACACACACACACACACACACTCTCTCACATTTTCTCTCTATCTCTCTCACACACACACACAACACACACACACCCACTCGCCTGTGAACCAGAAGACCCAGGTTCAAATCCCGCTAACTACCATTGTGTCCCTGAGCAAGACACTTATCCCTAAATTGCTCCAGGGGGGGACTGTCCCTGTAACTACAGATTGTAAGTCGCTCTGGATAAGGGCGTCTAATAAATGCTTTAAATGTAAATGTAAATGTAAACACACACATGAATTATTCTCGCTGAAAAATACCAAATCAGTTACACAGATGTAAAAGTTTCATGCAGCTTCATTCCTGCTCCAGTTCACTTTGCGTCCCCTTGCTGGATAATAGGACTGCTAGTGTCCCAGTGGCATTTAGCAGCTGAAGTGTCTAATTGAACCCACTTCATATCTACACCCTTGTTCACTGTTCAGTCATATTTGACCTAATACCCAGTTTTATTGTTATAGTGGATGCCTCCTAAAATATGGGTCTTGCCATATTGGACCATTGCCTGAGGAACAATATTGCCTCTTATTTGCCTCAATTTGCTAGGTGATGCTAGATATGCTGCTCATTGACAGTTGATGTCACAGTGAGATTAAAGGTGCACTTCTCAAGGGATTGTCCAGAAATGTCTGGAAGGTGTCTTCTCTCTCGAGTACAAAGCTGCTAATTTTTTGTGAATGATTTTGAAATATTTGACATAGAACTGATAACCTATGGATTTGTTGTGTGGGGATATGCTCCACCTGTCAAAGGGCACTAAGAGCTTTTAAAATGGAGCAATTGAAGTTAATAGATGGCAAATATAAAGCAGAAAAAGGACCAGAGTGTGATTTGTAACGATGCTTCCCCACATTTAGTGATTAGTCCTCAATTATCTTCAGATCCCAAGAACTAAACCCAACCGAGTATCCATGGAGTCTACAAAAATACAGCAGGTCCCATCTCACAACTTTCTGGATTGCTTCTAACATCTTGGTGTCAGATACCACATGACACATTCAGAGGTCTTGTGGAGTCCAGGCCTCAATAGGTCAGTGGTGTTTTTCGCGTGAGCGCTGTATGGTGCTATAATAAATGTTGCGCTTGAGGCAGGTTTGCTAATGTCACATCAAGTAAGGCCATAGATGGAAACAAGAAAGGACTTTGTGCTAATCATCTCTATCTTTGATTGGAGGACCCAACCACCCATCCAGCCCTTTTTTGTTTGAGTGCCATTTTTAATATGCAGATAATATGCACAATCGCAAAGTAATGAAAGCAGATTTATGATTATTTCAGCTGACAATCATCCAAAAATAAGCCAACACATACTCATATACTGCGTTCATTATTCCAAAATTCAAATTGGAATTGGCAAATCATGCAAATACAAATGTCCCCAATATACTAAATATGCTCCAGTGTCTTTCACCATTTGCGGTGTGCCTGGCCTCTGCAGTCCATCCCAGTTCCTGTTGGTTAGTCGTCCTATGTATGTGTCTGCGTGGGTGGGGGGTCTCTGTGCATGTTAATGATCCCATGAAGAAATAGTGTTATTCACATGTAGTGTGTGTGTGTGTGTGTGTGTGTTTACCCTGGAAGACAGGCTACCCACTCGATCTTGTGATTATTAACGAAACACGTGGCCTTTTTTTTTCCCCATAATCTTCTTTTGAACTTCTCTGCCACCCCCTGCAATCTGGCGAGAGCATTTTAAAGGCTCACAAAGTCACTTTTATTGTCACTTCATGTCCCTGCCTAAATATTGTTTAGAGGTTGTGTAAAATGGTCTCACGCTTTCCTCTGGGCATATTAACTAGGTGAGACCCTGTGTACATAACATGCAGATAATATGCAGATAATTCCATCTCTTGTGCTGCATAAATGTGTGTGTGTGTGTGTGTGTGTGTGTGTGTGTGTGTGTGTGTGTGCGTGCGTGTGTGCTTGTGTGTTGTTCCTCATGCCTGTGTCATATGAGATGGAGACATGCGCACACGGTGAGGGATGCCTCTTCGAGCTTCGAGCGTGTCTGTGCATCTCCTCCTCTGCCCTCCACTCTGTGGGCGGAATAGGAATTACTGAGAGAGGGTGGGTGGAAAAGAGGGAGGGAGAGCGAGAGAGAGAGAGAGAGACGAAAGTTAGCCACGCTAGTGACAGTGACAATCGGGACCACATTTGCGGCGGTTGCGTGCTCCTTTCCCGCTCAGACACACTCGTACGCACGCACACTCAGCTGCCGGTGGATGGATGCGTTTACCCAGACGGGGGCTGTGGTCTGACGCGTAGCTGTGGAGAGTCGTGCGGCTGGCCATACATGGAGCAAACTTTGAATGTCAGCGCTGATGGAGTAAGTATTCGCGTACGTACACACCCACCCATGCACCATGTCTTTATATACATCATAAATAAGTTGTAATGTGCCTAACCTCTGGTGAAACGCCAGCATGCCCTGGTACCCGTCATGTGTGTATAGGTTAGCGGATGTTGTTGTTATGCGTGAACAGAGCTGTCGTGCGTTAGTATGCGAGTGCAGGTCTGGGTTTTGGAAGAGAGGCTGTGTGTGTGTGTGTGTGTGTGTGTGTGTGTGTGTGTGTGTATGTCCGATCGCATAGCACTCTCATGTGCTTGTGTGGTCATGCCAAGGAATGTCGGGATGAGGAGCCGTGAAAGCTTGACTCCAGGCTGCTGTCAGGGTTTTAAACTGCACTTCCCTGCGATGTGCAGAATACAATCTTCAGTTCCCATGAATATAACATATAACAATTCAAAAACACAGACTAGTCTCTGTCTCTCCCTCTCTCGCTCGCTCACTGATTATCAAGTTTCCAGCATTCAGCATGCAGATATATCTGTGTTTTTATCACACATAAATGTTCAATCGTTTGTCAGTAACAAATGAAATATTGTCTCTTTTCGGGTGAACCCTAAACTGCCTTCTTTTAGCTTGGGGATTCTATAAATAAATGGCTTGTCTGGAATCGTGACCATGTGACCCGATTCTGCCAGGCAGGGGTTAATATTTGTGGTGGGGTTCTTGGAAGGCACCGTTGGCGCATTTTATATTGAAACAGAAAATGTAATTAATCTCTTTTTATGTTTCTTTGGGGAAAGGCTATTAAAGACACTGGAAGTTGCTCCAGCCCTCAGAAGTGGTGTGTGGTGGTGTTAGGAGGTTGACGTCATGATTGCTTTTCATCTTTTGTGGGGAAGTTCTTCTTGAAGCGACTCGCTATCATAGCAATCGGAATACAAATTTTTCATTTAGCAAATCAAAGAAGTCTTTAAAGTACAGACAGCAGCCCTAAACCTGAAGGAGAGCTTACGTGCAGCCCAAACTGCGATCAGAATCTGAATCCCACATCAGATCCGTCCTGCAGTGAGCTTCCCTTTTCTGTTTTGTTGTTGAATTTGGGGCCGATCCCGCATCTTTCGCTCCTACAGGCTTTTCTCCCCGGATGTGCTCTTTCCCCAGGCTGTCCGCGCTAAAGCCAACTGCTTAATTAGGGACTTTTTTTCTAGCCGTCATGTTGACCGAGGGGCAGGGGGCTGCTGGGATGTTTAATGCCATGTCTCCTGTAGGTGTTTGGACAGCAGAGATTCTGAAGCGTTACAGTGGCATGCAGCAGAGGGCAGTATTGAGGCAGATTTGTTTTAGGCGTCGTCCATCCACCTATGGAAGGAGGGCCTGTGTGACTGAAATGTTGCTTCAGCAAAAGAAACTGCAAAATAAAAATGTCTCACTAGCCCTTTTTCTGACTAATGCACGTTGCCGGGTAGATGTGCACACTGTGGAAAATGTTCACTGTTTACTTGTGCCTTTGATGACACTTTTGTGCTCATGACAACACTTTTTGTTTAGCTGCTTTTTCTCTTTTGGGTTACTTTGATAGACTGAGGTGAGGGCGACAAAATAAAATGCAGGGTAGCATATTTCTTTTTGCCTATTGTGAAAAGTTTGAGCTTAAATCTCAGCCTTGTCTTAAATACTTTATGAGTTTTAACCATTTGCCTCTCCCTTTGCTTTTCTGTCAATGCTGCAATATTGATTCATCTATATATCTGTTTTTGTACAGTGTAGGCTATAGCTCTCTTCTTCAAAGGCACCCAGAGGGGCACAAACCTCACATGCCTGAAGATCCAAATACAGAGACGGCAACATGCAGCGATGGCTGAAGAATTAGAAAGTAAATGGCAATTAAGGTGCAGTTTTACAGTGGAGGCTTTTGAGTCTGTCTGGGCATTTATGTTGTTCTGGAGAGGGCAGGTAGTCGAGACGTGATGCAGGAGTAGGGCTTTTCACGGGTTTTGTCAGATGAAAAGACGTTCTGTAGTGAACTTAGGCTCCTGCTTCAAAGGCAGGCGAGTGAGTCCGACATGATTAGAGCGTCAACAGCATCATCAAAGCGAGATCTCTGTTTGTACTTCAAATCAAATTGCTTCTGTGTATATTGAGGACGAAAGCCGACGTGTTAACAAGTTATATGACAGTCCCATTGTGGTATAACATATTTACACCAACGGTAAGCCATTAGAGACTCATTTATTCAGTTTTATTATTATAACTTTTCTGTCAATATAAAAATTATTATTATGAAGTGTTTTTAGACGAGGTGAAGCTCTAACCACATTTTTGGTGGCATAGAAAAATCACAATTTGTGTTGAAGGTCAGATCGAGTTAATCCATGTCCATTCGAATTTCCTACTGTGAAAAATTGCAGCTAAATGATTTCCAGATTTGTTTTGCTCTCTGCAGCTGAGGTCAGCCCGCTTACACAGGCCTCTAAAAGACAACAAGCCTAGATATTGCATCTTTAACATGATACCAGCCAAATTAAGTGAAACACTGACTAGTGAAGCTTTGACTAGACAAAGAGACCAACCATTATTAGCCTATTTGCTCTCTGTTTATCATAGTCTTAAATACCATTTATTAACAAATGGTTACATTACAGGCATTTAGATACAGTTTTTGTCAAAGTGGTTAAAGTCAATGAGAAGTCGTAAAGCATCTTAATGCAGAGTCATTTTTAGCTTTTATTATATTCTGCTGTAGTTACCTTTAAGCCCATGATAAAACTTAGTATTACACAATATTTAGTTGTAAACAAAATGAATATTCATGTCCCAGTTTTTATCTCTTATGTTGCATTCTTCATTAAATGTGTGATACTCTTTGAAATTCCTTTGGGCTTTGCTAGAAGAAAGATGTTAAGCGAATATTTAATTGGACTGAATAAATGTGAAACATTCTGAAAATGGCCACCTAAAGTGGGCAGAGTTCATGCACTTTTTTCCTCCTTCTCATCTGAATAAGCCCTTTGATAAATCACGTTGCAGCCACCGATGGTGACACTGAGAGGAGGGATTAGAGGAGGGATAAGGCATGTTTTAAGAATAGTGTTTTTAGGAGACTTTTCCCCTCCAAATCATAGGAAATTGGCTAGAATCAAATGCTATCTTTGTGATGGGATCATTTTTTCCCTTCTTTTAGAGGGGAAGTGACCTTCTGCAGGTCTGATTTTCATTAGCCATGTCCCCGTCTACTTCCCCTTGCGTCACCCCCAAACCCCCACCCTAATCTCACGTCTCTCACTGCCCCACTCACCAGCCCTTTCTCAAATAACCGTCCTTTCAACAGAAAAATCTCTCTCCCAGGCATAAATGTTGCTTCCCAAACTCCTATCCCGGCAGTGTGCGGCTCCGTGGCGACGCAGCAGTGGAGAGCGCCTTCTATATGCCGGACAAGCTGAGCTATTACAGTGGGCCAGTGCTGGAAACCATCCTGATTTATTTAGCTTGAAGGCAGGCCAGGTGGATGGTAAAATGGTTGAGTAACCATTCCGAATTCCTCGGCGGGAGAAGAGGCCCGAGCTCGGTTTGCCTTTAGCTTGCGGGCGCTCGGGAGGCAGCCAGACGCTCCGCTGTCCACTGGAGACCCACTCCTCTTGTTTCGTGGACATTAAAACAAAAGGGGGGAAGAGTGGAGCGAGAGAGGGAGAGAGCAAAAAAAAAAGGAGTCTGGGAGTGAGAGCAAAGAAGGGAAAACTGGGCCACGGTTGCTATAGGAACAGAGTCGGAATGGAAGGGAACGTTGTCATCAGTGAATCAGTGAGTGAGTGAGTCTTTGTGGCCTGCCCGAGTGTGTAGGGGATGTGTCAGGTCTTGCAGTCGTAGGGGAGAGGCATGGCCTTGGCCGCGGCAGCCCCAGCGCCCAGACCTCGCTCAGTCTCCTCATTTCTCAGCGTCCGGGCATGTAAGGCCGGGGCTGTCCTCCACTCTGTCCCGCCTCGGCCATGAGTCTGAAGAAGAGGCTTTCCTTCAAGAAGGTCTGGTACTTCAACACGGTGAGTCTGGCTTTCCTGAAGGCTTTCCTTTCACTGCTGTCTACTCCCCCCCCCCCCCCCCCCCCCCCCCACCGCTTCCCTGGGGACAGCCGTTAGGTCTGCTCAGACAGAGGTCTTCTGTGTCTCATTTCTCTGTTTCCAGACAGCACGTTTTTAGGGATTAGTCTGAACGTTTAGTATCAGGGAGAGGCACATCTGGACAGGTTCTACCACCATTTCCACCTCTTCCAGCGCTCACGTGCGTGAGGGTTACGTGTTGCCTCCTCACCAGGAGTGTGATTAGAGTGGCAACCACATCAATATCCTCCCTTTCTTCACGTCTGTTACAGTGCAGCATAGGCCAGAGTCAACAGGAAATATTGCATGTGGCTGCGAAGGTGCTGCTTTCGTTCACAGAAGAGCGAGTGTGAGTCTTAATGCCCGGCGCTGTTTCCTTTAGATTCAAAAATAAACACGGCTGCGATTCTGCACACACTTCCTGCCGCTGCCCTGCATGCAACGTGGGACTAGGTGGGAAAAACCTCATTAACAAGAGACCCTTTTTTCAGCTCCGTACGTAGATATTCGACGATGACTTTTCTCTAGACATTTTCACAGTTCTTTTTTTCTTTACACCCACAACTATGTTTTGTAGCACTTTTTATTGCTGTACCATTTTTTTTTCTAACTGACTGCCAATGACAGTCACTTTAATATAAACAGTTATTTCCGTATGTGGCACACACAGTTTAATATTAATACCACTATGACAATAATTTTGTGACCGGTGGAGAAAAGACTTTTAGATTAAGCGTATGTCACATAACCAGTTAAGCAGTTATGCTGTAAAGCAGCTACGCATTACGTGTTTATGACCCTCGTTGTGCGTTCATTCAGTCTCTACAGGAGTGTGCATGTTGGTTTGTGTGTGTTTGCGTAGTACTTGCTTGCGTATACATGTTCATTTAAAATGATTGATTTAGTCATTTGACGTAAAAAGGTGCTATATTTGCAATGCGTATATGTTTTATTGGATGAGGACAGAATAACGATTACATATAAAGCAAGCTTGCAAAAGGTGAACTAGAAAAAAAACGACTAAATTAAACCATTCAAGCAATTTCTGTCCATTTTTTTTTTTTCCACTGGATTTAACATCTTGCTAGTTCACCCCACTGGATTAACCACAGTGGCTCTACGTACGCAGTACGCATCCCGGCAATGTAATTTACATTACTCTGCATCTGTACCCAGTGCTGAACACTACATTTAACAGAATATAGGTCAAATCTACCATCTACCATATTGTGATTTACTCTTGATTGATTCTAAGCAATTCTTTGTATACTTAAAATGTCCAGAGGATATTCCTGGACATTATTTAAGACATCCCTCTTACCACCACCACTACTACTACTACTAGTGAAGTGAAAGTGATGATTGTCATTGTGATACACAGCACAGCACACGGTGGCACAATGAAATGTGTCCTCTGCTTTTAACCATCACCCTTGGTCAGCAGCGGGCAGCCCTGACAGGCGCCCGGGGAGCAGTGTGTGGGGACTGTGCTTTGCTCAGTGGCACCTCAGTGGCACCTCAGTGGCACCTTGGTGGCTCGGGAATCGTACCGGCAACCTTAACTGCTAGGCCACAACTGCCCCTACTTCTAACAACAACAACAATAATAATAATTCTGCTAGATGTGACATTGACCATATTTTAGTCACCACACATGTTGCTTTGTTATTGACTGGAGCTGATACCTTTCCTGCGAAAGCTGTACTTGGCCTGAAAGCCCCAAACAAGTTATCGATCATGTTTACAGTGGGCAACAAACACAAACTCAACACTCACACACAACTTTAGAACATTCAACCCCAAAAAATCCTCGAAAGAAAAGTCCATTGCGCCATTGGCATCCTTTAACAATCTGTGTGATCTATATTTTCCCCTTATTGACTGTTGGTTCCTCTCAAGGTTGTTTCTTCTTACTGCTGATGGAGGTTTTTCTTTGGCAGTGTTGCCTGTGGCAGGTATCTCATAAATGTTTTTGTCATTGTACATTTTCTGTAAATACAAGTAATCACACTTTATTTTACACTCAGAAGATGTGGAGTGTTCTTATGCCACTGCAGGTTGAAATTGTGAGAAGTGTTATGTGTGTTCTGAAGGCTCCAGGAACAGCTGTTCCACTGTGGTTTCTCCACGTGTTGATCATTTGACACGCTGCATGTGCTGCCTTGTGTGTTTTCAGTCAGTGTGCTGATACCACAACTTTACAGAAGAGGTCTGAGCATTAGTGTTTTCTGTTTCCTGTGCAGCAAGTAATCCACAGATGAAAACGAATGAAGGCTAGACTCCCATCCCATTTGTGGGCAGTTGAAATGTTGTCACTGCCTTCCCATTGAACAGTGCTCATTGAGCAGCTAACACAGTTCAGGTCCATGACCAGCAAGACAGAAAAGGGCGAATGATGTCTCTGCTACCATGGATCGCTGCTGGACGTAGATTCTTCTATTCAAGAATCTATGGAAGAGTCCATGTGTGCTGGTGTCTGTTGCCAATAACCATAGCCTTGATTTACTTAACATTCTGCTGAGATGCATTTCTGCTTTCCAAAGAGATTTGCTGGTCAAGTAGGGGTTTCTAATTTCTACCGTATTGTACTACTGGCTCAGGAGCCCACCACTGGCCTCATGTCTTCAAGGGCCAAACTAGTGGTCTGAAACCCATTCTTTTGAAAAGGAGGGGGAAACTGGTATAGAGGGGAAGAGGGAAATGCAGGGAAGACTGTGGGAGGGACTGGAAAATCCCACAGACATTTTATTACATGTGGTAATACAATTTCTGCCAGGAACATGGCGGGATCCACAAGAATTAGAGAGGGGGAGAGATTTGATGGGGTAGGGGGGCAGGAAACATATGCAGCAGCAACAGGAGGCCCAGGCCACGCCTCGTCATCTGGAATTCATCAGCCATAACTGTTCTCTGAAGCAGGGGGGGACATTCTGGAGGGTCTTATAACCTCATTTAATAGTACAATAAGCCTGACTCTTGCCCTAACACAAACTTGTATTATTGGCAATGTTAGCCAATTTGCATGGAGATATGTGAAGATGGGAGACTGCTCCAAGACTTTAAATGATGCATTTAGACATCAAACTGGAATCCAGGAGTAATTATGGACTTTTACCACCTAGAGAGGGAAGCCATTATGTTCCTTCAGGTGTCCCATCAAAACATGGCAAAAAAAAGCACCAGGTGACACCAGGAACATCTGCTTAACTTGCTACTTCCAGCCTCATTATGTATTTTATTAATTTTTATTTTTGCAGAAAGAAAAATAATCTTTTCAAATGTAGTGGGGCAGTGGTGGCCTAGCGGCTAAGGATGCGGCTCCATAATCAGAATCCCGATCTGCCAAGGTGCCACTGAGCAAAGTACTGTCCCCACACACTGCTCCCCGGGCGCCTGGCATGGCTGCCCACTGCTCACTAAGGGTGATGGATTAAATGCAGAGGACACATTTCACTGTGTGCACAGTGTGCTGTGCTTCTGTGTATCACAAAGACAATCACTTAACTTTTAATTAATTTTTATTTAAATAAACAACTCCACACCCGGCAGCTCTGATCAGCTCCTTGTGGGACGTCAATGAAAAGAGGAAATACAGATGCAGTTATTCACACCTTTTTTAAACGTTTTCCTTTGGTATGAAGAAACAAATGCCATTCCATCCCGGTTTTCCCTTTTTCATTTTAATTTGGAAACAGAACCCACCCCATTCCTTCATTTTTTTCTACCACAAAATAAAACAAAAAAATCTCCAAAAAAAATAGCCAACGATTGTATCTTGTGTATTTAATCCAATGGTGTGGCTCGGAAACATGCGTCTATTGCATGATGGACAGGAATGTCTGTGCCACCATAACCAATTACACCCACTCATGTGATGGCACACACTGCATATTCCTAGTCTGCCTGGTTTCTCATGGTGCGTGTTAGATTCACTTGTTCAAACTAAAAAGGATGTGTTGCGTCAGAGACACCTCACCGATGTTGTCTGGAGCTCATCTCTGTACATCCCTGTAGCATGTCTAGGCAAACGCCGCCCTGACGAAGGAACTTGCCCAAACATGCTGTTTTTTTTCTTCAATCTACCTATGACTGCTTTTAGAGATGTTTTTATTTAGCCATTAGCATTAGCACGGCTAGGTTTATTTACACAATCTTACAAAACATCAATATTCTGGAAAATGACGTTTATTGCTTACGTTAAATTGACCAGATTACCAGCAACCATCTCAGGTCCCCTTGATAATGTTGTTTTTTTCTACTGTTCTGTCTCGTGCTCCTGCTGAAGGCTTCTGAGATATCACCGTCTGGCAGTTGGACGAGTGTTAATAAGGAGGCTTCGCTGGCTTCGAGTTGAAAATGCCCTCACTCACCTGAGAATAACATGTGCCCATGGAAACCCGTAAAACAAAGGAGTGGGTGGGGCTTAAATAAAGTGGGCGGGTCTTATGACTACACTTAGGTGTAGCCTTACTAGTGGAACAGGAAGAGTGTGTCACATGGTTTCTGTGTGGCGCTGTGTGTGCGCGTGTCATGCCTCCAGAGAACACAACTGTGCTGCAGCATTTGCCGGCTCGTTGTCATGAGGAGACCTTCTCACACATGTCTCTCTGTGTTCTCTTGCAGTCTGCAGCGGTCTCAGATGGAGGTGAGTATCTAAAAGATTTGCTGTTCACCTCCCGCTTTTTTTTTTTTTTTTTTTGTCAAGGCTTCTCTTCACGTTACATTGTTTGTACTGTTGCTATTTTTAACATCGTGGATGAACTCACCGATCCCAACCCTGTACTTTATCGTATTCAGCGCTGGCTCTCGCCTTTCTTTTTATCTCTACCTTTCTGCGCACCTCTCATGGCAAGATTTCCCTATGGGCCATTCTTCCCTGTGCTCCATGTGCTGTTCTAGTGTGTGTCTGTCTAGTGATGTTTGTCTTCTTTTATCTTCCTCTTATCACCTCTTCTTTAAATTCACACCGGAGTGTCTGGACGTTACAGCCCTGTTGAAAGCTCATTCTGTTTTGCTTTCTTTTATCTCTTATCAGAATACTTCTCTGCTCGAGCTGACTTTATTTACTGTCAACTTCCAAAGCAAATCCAGTCATAGTTGCTCAGAGATGAGGTGAGCTGATACAGTGGTGGCCATAGAAGGACACAAAGCGGAAGGCAACACCAGTTTGTCTTTCCTTCTCTGCTGGCGTGTCTGATAACATTTGATTAGATTGTCTGTCTGTCTTTCTTTGGCTCTTTTGTTGCCAAAACTGTTACCTGACTGGAAGTGGGTGTGTTTGTCTGTGAGCCACACTTATGTCATCTGTATGGCTACTGGGAAATCTTCTTTACATAGGTATTTTAAAAAGTGAATAATAGTTTATTGTTTTAGACAATTAATTTGATTTTGGAGTAGCCAGCATGTGGCCAGCATAGTCAATTAAGTTGTGAATTAAGCAATGGAAAGAGGGTGAAAAACCAAATGGACGGGAGAAAACACCCCCCTCACCCACCCCACTTTTCTCCAAACACTTTAATTAACATGTGCGAATGTTTGTGTAACGCTTGCTGAGTGCTGGAATCCTCTGGTAGCTTTGCATAACAAAAGGCCTGGTTGTGAGGAGCAGCCATGTTGTGTGGACAGGCCATCTGTGAGAAGAACGGAGCCTTATGTGCAGGACAGAGGTGAAGGTTAGAAAGCTAAAAATGATCATCTATATTTATGGCATTATCCAGACTTACAATCAGTAGTTACAGGGACAGTAAATTCTGTTGTTCAGTTGAATGTTATCAGGGGGTTTTAGTCAGACTAACATGTTTAAGTGATTTACAAGCAATCGTAAGCTGTAGAATCCTTAAAGGTTCCCCATTATTAAAAAAAATACTTTGTGAGATTATTTAACATTAATACGAGTTCCCCTATGGTCCTGCAGGGGCTATAAATTGTGATTTGTATAAAGTGTGCTTTGACCATTCTGCTTCCCCGTTAAGAGAGCAGCAGCTCAGACGGTCTGATCTGGAATTTGTCCCCTTATGTTGTCACAAGGGGAAAGGTTACCTCCCCTTTTGCATGCTTTGTCTGCCCAGAGAATCTCTCACCCCTCCCCTAAAAAAGGAAATCCTCCGACCGTCATGGCTTGAGAATGTGCGAAGCAACCAGTGAATTACTTTAATTTTTTCTGGAAAAATGCTGACACGGCTTCTTGGCGAATGGTGTTGATTACGTCATTTCCATGAATGCCCACTCACTTCTATAGGCCGCTCTCTTCCTCTCACTGCCTCTCTTCTCCTCATTACCATTGAAGTGACACACGTCCTGGGGAAATCTCTTTGTGGACTCGCTGAAAGTGTTTAATTTCGGAAAGAGACTTCCGATACCGCATTAGGGGACCACTACGACCTGTATAAAAGCAAAAAAAATACCATAATTGGGGTCATTATGGTCATCTAAATGTCATCTGGTCATCTCTGTTATGGATTTTTTTCATGTGAATGTGTTGCTCCGTGTCACATTTTATCTTGTAGGTTACGATCCCTTATTAATTTTGTATTGTGTGTGGTTTGTAGAAGAAATTATTTTGTAACTTTTAACCATAGTTTCAGTTGATGCTGCACAACCGAAATCACAGAAGTACAATCTCAGTGTGGCTGACATAAGGTCGTGGATTGTTTCTTCTGACTGGCTGGTGTCATGTTCTACCTACATTCACTCATAGCATGTGAACGCACACAGGCACGTCAGACAGAATGATGTAAGATAGCGATTTTGCGAGGTACGCATTGAATTGAGATTCACAGGGAGAGACACTTCCAAAAAGAACATGTAAATCATTTTGAGAGAGAGATGATGCAAAGATGCTCTGCAATGGATTCGGCTAAATGGTTCTTTGACCTGTTGACCTATTCATAACATTATACTCATATATCAACTCTCTTCTAGTCCTCCTGCTTTTTCATTTATTTTCTATGAAATCAATTGTCTGTGGTCAATAATTGGTATGGGTAGCCCCATTCAGCAAGACCAGTGATGAGGCCATTAGGCCATTATCGCGTTTTAGCGGAGCTGTTGGCAATTACACTGAAGTAGATACAGTGAAGCTGATAATGAGCAGTAGATTCTTTCAAATTGTGGTCTGTGGTGGCTCCGTTACTGAAAGGTCCCGTTGACAGCACTCTATCGGAGCTGAGTATTGAACCGTCTCATTGTCGGGGGGGCCTGCGGACAATGGCGTATCTGGCAGTTTTGAATGTGCGACGGCTGTTTATTTGTGCGCTGTTTGTACGGTTAAACCGCTGCAGCGGCGACTGTCATTAATAATTACAGTGCTGCTGTTGCTAAGGCAGGCTATGGTTCCCTCCTTCTCTTCGCCTTTAATTATTCATCCCGCTGGGCTCTGTGGCGCTTTTGTGCTGGCACTGGTGGATCTGTTTCCTCCACCACAGGCTGGTCTGTGTCTGCGTCCTTGTCCGCGGTGTCTGGCGACCGGAGCCCATCTCTCGTGCAATGCGGGACCCTCGGCCGACGTGGCTGCGTTCTACGGGGAGCGCTTGCCACTCCTTTGAGCCTGGATTAAGCCAGTGAGCTGCATGTCGGTAGGGCATGGATGTCAGGCCCTGGTTGCCCTACAGCATGAAGTACCTGGTGAGGTGGCACCACACCGGCTCATACCAGCTGTACCCGGGTAAGCTGGAGCTTCCCAGATTGGCTGGCTAGATCAGTGGATTTACATTTTTTTTTCCTGCTCTTGTTCTCTGTATTTACACACAGAGTCATTGAGTTATGGATCTTAAATGTGTCCAGGAAGGATTTAGTTATAGATTTAATCCCCATGGTTTCTTTTTAAAAATATTTATCCAGTGCACTGTCTGAAACGGAGATCTGGGTTTTTTTACCAGGAAATTACACAGGTCTGTAAGTTCTCCCTCGCTGTCCTGACTTCATGAATGGAAGTGAAGTTTTGAGGTCACTGGAGACTTGTTTTGGTAGAATTAGTCCGTAGTTCACTAGCTGTTACCCAATATCTGTGCCTCTTACCTTCAGCCGAGTGCTAATAGACCGTAATTGTTCATCAGGAAAGTTTCTGAACTGATTCACTGTTCTGCATGCCAAATAAAGCAGGATGAGAGGGCCCTTATTGCTCATTTGCTTTTGTTTCCTGTTTTGTGAAATGTGAGGTGTGCTTTGTATCTAGAACATTTGGATCAGGGCATGAGATCCATTTCACCTTGGAGGCATGTTATTGCCCGCATTATACAACTACAGAAGCATCTTTTCATCACTACTGTTTGTTTGTTTATGTATTCATTTTTACTGGAAATGTCCATGCAATAGGGGTCATAATTTCTAACTTTGGAAAAAGTGGCATGTTAGTGACATCAGTCCTCGGATTCTTTGTTCTTGAACTGGTTGAGATACGTAGGGCATATTCTGCACTATTCCATTAATTACAGGTCTGATTTCTATTTCAGAAAAATCTACTACATTTGAATGAGAGAACTGTGTATGTTCTGGAGGAACAGCTTTTTATGAAAATGCTTAGAACGTGGCAATATTGGCAATCATTTATAGCAGATAAGCCAGTGAATTGGTTGTAAAATTACCCTCTAGTGAAAAGTGACCATTAACATCCAAAATCCAACCTGAGAGTTTGTGTGCCTTGTGAGTTTGTGTAAATAGAGATGAACATGGTGCTTGGTGACTTGTACATGTGTGAAAGTGTGTGGGTTGTGTGTTGGGTCAAAATGGTTGACTTACTATGTGTCAACATTGTGCGTGTGTTTCTCTAGAGCTGAACAGCGTGGATCTGAAGGGCTGTGGCAGTGACAACAGTCTGAACAGCAATGCCAGCCTACCCAGCGTGCAGTGCCACCGTCGCAACACGGAACGGCGTGTTGCATCATGGGCTGTCTGCTTTGAACGCCTGCTTCAGGACCCCGTTGGTGTCCGTTACTTCTCGGTACTTAACATTTGTGCTTTACATTAACATTGCAATTTTGTTCTTAATTCAATGTGTTTAATACGAAGGTCTGTGGCAACTAAAAGAAATAGTGCGGAAAACATATTTTGTCTTTCTAACCTTTAGGAATTTTTGAAGAAAGAGTTCAGTGAAGAAAATATCTTGTTCTGGCAAGCATGTGAGTTTTTCAGTCATGTTCCTGAAACAGACAAGAAACAGGTAAGAACATGGAGAAGCTGTTCTTGTCATGTTTGTTTGCAAGATGAGTAAATATAACTTTCTGTAAATGTCCTGCTGTCTTGAAGCCCTTGCATAACGCAAAGATAGACACATAACAGCAATTAACGTGCCACAGTGTCCTTGGAGGTTAAGCGTAAACTTTCATTATGTGTGTAACATAATCTTTGCGAAGGCTTTATCTGTTCCTTTCCATCTGCTCTGAAATTCCTTTTAAATCCACTACTTTCTGCAATTCAGCTTTCCCAGAGGGCCCGGGAGATCTACAACAGCTTCCTGTCCAGCAAAGCCACCACTCCGGTCAACATTGACAGCCAGGCCCAACTGGCGGACGACATCCTCAATGCACCGCGACCCGACATGTTTAAGGAGCAGCAGCTGCAGGTGAGTGTCTTCCATTATGGGTTTTAGTTCAGTAATTTATACTGAGTGGATCATGTTGGATTTTTCATGTTGGTCATTAGATATAACTGAGTGAATTTATTGAATGTCTGTGGATCATTAAATTGTTGGTAGGATCAGTCCTAGAAAAATGGTGTTTCCTACCCAAGCAGTCTCCAAAAGGAAGGTAATTTGCTCATTTATGTACAGTTGCGAGTTTCGAGGACAGAGGAGAAAACTTTGCTGTTTAGTACAATGACCCTGCTACATGCTACGAGGCAGCCTCTTCAAAAGCCGGCTTTGTACTGAAGATGTATGCTTGATATGGTCAACAGAAGGGGTGTTCAGTCTCAACAGGATTCTTGGGTCATGTGGCAGTAAAAAAAAAAAAAACTGCCTGCAACAAGAGGTTTTTACCACCTAAACATGGCGACCGCATGATAACACTCAGAACCCTCCAGGCAGCCACAGAGCATGTGGGTGCAGAAGATGAGCTCTGGGTTTAGTGATGCACATCCCTCCATGAATGCGTGATTTGTCTGGGTAGCAAAAGGAACCATAAGCACAATCGACAGTTTTGTCTTTCATTCGTACCTTTTCATCTGTCTTTTGCCGCTAGACTTGATTTGAACTTCTGTCTTCACATGCAAAGCAATAAAAAAACATTTTCTCCCCCCCATCCTTCTAGATCTTCAACCTGATGAAATTTGACAGCTACACACGCTTTCTAAAATCCTTACTGTATCAGGAGTGCATGTTGGCAGAGGTGGAGGGCCGGCCCCTGCCTGACCCCTACCAGATTCCCAGTAGCCCCACCTCCAAAAACAGCACCAGCTCTGATCGCTCCAACCTCTCCACCCCCAAGAAGGTACGCATGTACAATTTCGCTTCTTCAAGATGGCCTCGCTCGCACACTGTGTTTATTTCTGAACACTTGTCCGCGTGTGATGCAGCGTTCAAACAGCCTACTGCCGTCAGCAAACAGTGTCGAGACGGGCAAACAGATTCCTCACATTTCTCACAAGCCCTTGGATGTAAGTAACAAGCCCTTCATTTATGATCTGATGTCACAGGATGAAAAGAAGAACAAATCTGGCAGGTCACTCAATGACGACAGCAAGGATGAGCAGGGGGACAAAAAGAAAGGGATTTTCTTCTCCTGGTCCAGAAACAGGAGTTTTGGGAAAGGTCCCAAGAAAAAAGAACTGTGTGACTACAGTGAGTGCAAGATACATTAAAACAAAAGATTACATCTGACGACAATTTTATGCCTGCTGGAGGTAATGATTCGTTTTCCACAGGTTTCACAGGCAGCAATGGGCGGCGAGAATCACAGGGCTCTCTGTCTTCAGGAGCAAGTCTAGAGCTGGGCACCTCTTGTTCAGGAAAGAATGAGGTCTGTGATGGATGGCAAAGAGGTCATAGGTCACTTTTAAAATGTAGTGGTGCGGGTGAAGGCTACCATGCTTTTAACCAGAAAAATAACACAGACTTGAGACCCCGCTTTATATGTCTTTATGGGATTAGGATTCATTTTGATCTCATTTGCATTCATTTATAGAACAGTTATTTATGTATATAGTCTTCTCTTCTCTTAGCACAGCAAATGAACAAAACCAGGAAAGAGTAATAATTTCTATATAAAAGCACGTTTTGCACGTACATGTATAGCAAGATTACTTTTGTCACAAAATATACTTAAAGAAGAACTGTCTCACACTCATATTTTCATCATTATTTTCCCTCACACAGGGCGACACATCCCGAAACTCCATGTCCCTGTCCGATCGCTCCGTGAGGCACTGCAACATCAACCTTCCCGACGGCTCCTGCTGTTCCGTACCCATCAAGCCAGGGGTGTCAATACGAGAGCTGCTGCTGGGACTGTGCGAGAAAATGTCCATCAACCTCGCCGCTGTAGACCTCTTCCTGGTTGGAGGAGAGAAGGTACAGCAGACCAGGGCAGAAGTGTCAGTCAGGCTTATTTTAGCACACGGTAAACACCGTGCTGACAGTGTTGAGGCTAATTCCATTTAATTGAATGTAAATGCAGACGTTATTGTATTGATCCTTAGCTATTTACAGATGCTCCAGCTGACTTTAATCATGAAAATATACTACAGTGATAAACTTTATGTACAATATGAATGTACTACCTGGATATTGCATAGTGTATAATTAAAATTTTAGAATTTTAGGTTTGCTAATTTACCTTAAATGATTCTTCTTCTTTGTGAGAGATATTCAGCACTCTACAGCAATTATTTTTTTTCTCTACAATTGTATTGCGCCCTGTGTGGGTTTGAGTGCCTGCTCGGATATTTAATACTCTTCTGCTGAGTAACATCATAACCGCATCACTCTTCTTTCAAAAGCCTCTCGTGCTTGACCAGGACAGCATGACACTGTGCTCACGTGACCTGCGATTAGAAAAACGCACTTTGTTCAGGTAAGCGGTCTTGTATTCACTTGTTATGGATCACAAAAGATTTATTTTGGATGAAATACTCTCTTCAAGTAGTACCACAATCATATCTGTCTTTGTTTTAAACCCCTTGTAGTTAATAATGAAATTATTTATCTGAGAATTTTTTATTTTTTTTTACTTTCATGAAAAGGTCAAGGTCTCTTTGTGGTACCAAAGCGTTTGTACGTAATTTTAAAATTTTGAATGCAACACCATATAAAGTTATTTTAAAAAAATGTATTGGCCTATAATGTCTAAACATGAAATTGTATTACAATTCAAGCAGTTATATGTTATTTAAATATCAGGGTTAGTTTTCATTTTATTTGTCATCAAATTTGCATCGGTTCAGGTTTTCTTATTGTTTTGCTTATAATGCAAAATCATTGATAAATGTAATGCTGTGTGGAATCAGGCCTGATTTTCATTTAAATCATTTTTGTTTAGTTTTTTTTTTTTTTACCAGTGTGTACTGGTATCACTAAAGAGGATGTTTCATTCATGAACGTCTTAGACTATTAAGACCTTAAAGCTGCAGAAACTGTGGTACCACATCGACACTTAACAGAGGAACATTTACTTTTTTTACTGATAAATGAATGTGAAAATGAAATCCTATGGTCCATTTTGTTGGCATGATGAGCAAGGTTAACTGTCTTTCTTCAGATTGGACCTGGTTCCAATCAATCGATCAGTGGGCTTGAAAGCCAAACCAACCAAACCTGTCACTGAGGTACTGAGGCCCGTTGTGGCTAAATACGGTCTTCATCTAGGGGACCTAGTAGCCCGAATAGTAAGTAAACATTTCATTAATTTGCTTGGTTATGTAGTTTGGAACCAATCCACCACACCTATGAGAAACACCGTTCTCAGTATGACACAAGTTGTGACAGTATGCTGGGCTGTGCTGAGTTACTTAGCCAACACTCCCATGCCGGAATGTCACACAGCGCGTGAGTCAGTGTGAGTGAAGCGTGCTGCTGTTTCTGGGTGACAATTCTGAGCTCGCACGTCAGGTTCAGAGTGTCCTCAGGATATGATGTCACTCCTCAATCACACTGCAGGAATGCGATGAAATGCGGGAAAGCTGTGAAGAAATGTGTTGTTTTTTCTGTGTGACCTTTCTAAAACATTGTTTATACGATGAACTCTCTTGATTACTACTATTCATACATTGAATTCTAGTACAATTTAAAAGCTAGTATGATGAGATGAGCGCATTACACTTTTTTTTTTTTTTTTGTATTTGTTTTATCAATAATAGAATGGAGAAACTGAACCCCTTGACCTGGGCCTGCCCATTTCGAACTTGGACGGGTTAAGAGTGGTATTAGACGTAGCTGATCATGCCTTGGCTAAAGGTGGGGCCTATATTCATTTATTTTTTATTTTGATTTAATGCAATTAGTTAAAAAATAATTTTATTACAACCCCAAATCGGAAAAAAGCTGGGACAGGATGGAAAATGTGAATAAAGAAAAAAAAGTGTTTGTCCCATTCTTCCTGCAAACAACGTTTTAGGTGCACAACATTCTTTGTTTTCATTTCAAAATGCGCCGAACATCCTCTATAGGAGACGAATCAGGGCTGCAGGCAGGCCAGTCTTACGCATCCATGCCTTTGTTATGCGCGCAGTATGGGATTTGGCATTGTCTTGCTGAAATAAGCATGGGTGTCCCTGGAGAAGATGTTGTCAAGAAGGCAGCATTTGTTCCTCCAAAACTGAGATATATTCTCAGCAGTGATGGTGCCATCGCAGACTTCCTGAAGTAGTCCTGAGCCCATGCCGTTATATCAGTCATTAATGAATGACTGGTTTTAATTCTGTCTGAGGGCTTGGATATCACGGCCATTCAGTTTAGGCTCGCGCCCTTGGCCTTTGCGCACTTTGATTCCTTGATTCTTTTCACTATGTTATGCACTGTAGAGGGAGGAATGCCCAAATCTCCTCCTATTGTTCTTTTAGAAACATTTTTCTACATCATTTCAAAGATTTTTGCCCACACTTGGGGGCAAACTGGCGATCCTCTGCCCATCTTTGCTCCTAAAGGAGTAGGCCTTTCCTCGATGCTGCTTTTGTACAGAATCATGATTGCAATCGGCTGTTAACATCACATCATTGTTTAGTTATTATACCTCATTACAAATCCCTGAATTGCCCTATACCAAACTTTTTTGGAATGTGTTGCAAGCCTGAATGGCAAGAATGGATGTTTATTTACAAATTAAATGATGTTAACAAAAAAAACATGAAGTATCTTGTGTTCATACTGTCTGCAATGAAATAAGTCAGGGAAATTTGTGAATTACTGCTTTTTTTTTTTCTATTCACATTTTCCACCCTGTCCCAACTTTTTCTGATTTGGGGTTGTATTTTTAAAGTTTAATTTTAAGTGGTTTCCTTTTAATTAGTGCTTTTAAAGTTGCAATGCATGTTTTCTTTCTTTTGGTCCAGTAGACAAGCAGAAGCTGGTTGCCGCGAAGAGCCACTGCCCTCCGCTGACCACCAGGAGCCAGTCAGCCACAGTAAGACACACCCCTCTGTTGGCAATCCAGCGCTCTTATCCCTCCCTCTCTCTGTCTCTGCTCGCACTGGCCTTTGCGTTGGGAGTCTGTGCATGGCTGGGCCCCTCCCTTTTCTTCAACCTCTACTTTTTATTCTCTTTTTACGATGTCTGCCTCTGCCACCATTCTGGTTCTGATTTGCCTGTGGCCAATTTAACCCTCCTCCACCTTCTCGCCACCTTCTCCATGAAATCCACTTTTCTTTTCAATGAGAAAATGAAGCTGAGGAGTTGGGAGCTCAGATCAGCTTTGTCTGGGTCAGCTTGGCGGGATGAGGAAGTTCAGTGCCTGGGCCCTTTCTGGATGAGACTTGATCACAAATGGGATAGAGGGATGAAGCATTTGTGTGGAGGAGCACTTGTAGCAGATGGCTTGTTGGACTGGTGGAGTATTTTGAGGAGGAGCGAGAGGAGATGATGCCAGTATTGACACTCATAGTCACGTGTGGCCATCTGGTGTGTATTAGTGGTGATGGGGTGGTGTTGAGTGATGTTTGGTGATTGGGTCATTCCTGTTGGCCTGTGCTGTTTATCCGCCTTTATCCACTCACCTTCATCCTGCCGGTCATGTCACTGAATTTGTCCCCAACTAGAGGCCCAGCCATGTACCGAAAGCGTCCGATTGTACGTTCCTCCTGCCCCATTATGCTATAGAGGAACAGAAACCTACCAGGGCCCCTCAGACCTAGCCCCTTGCCCCGCCCTAACGTGCCCCATTCTCATTGTTGCTACCCAGGGGGACGAGAAAGCAGGGAAGTCCTCGTCCGCCAAAAGCCGGGCACAAGTGGAAAAGCGAAGGCAGAAAAAGATTAATATAGACGAAGCTGAAGGTAAAGCTCTTCCCCCGTTCTCTCTCTCCCTGTGAAATCACCCTGTCACGTTTGCTGTAGTGTTTTGGCTCATGCTAACTAGTCTCCATGGAAATGCCAGCTGTGCGATGGCTAAAGCTAACATCTACACCTCTTTGGATGGAGCAGTCACACTTCGAGTTATAATCCCTGTTGCTTTTCCTTCTTTTTTTTTTTTTTTTTTTGCATGCATCTTCAACAGAGCGGGTGGTTGTGTTTTGAGTAATGAACCATGAATCATTCGATTTTTCTGCTTCCTTTTCCTGTTCCCTCTTTTTTTTTTTTTTTTTTGGCTTCTCTCTATCTCGTCAGAATTCTTCGAGCTCATATCCAAAGCTCAGGGCAAGCGAGCGGACGACCAGCGAGGTCTGCTGAACAAGAGCGACCTGGTGCTGCCAGACTTCCTACGCCTGGCTGATGACGATGGCAACGGTCACCATGGCAATGGCCAGTGCCACCTTGGCAACACCACTGTCAGCGGCCCTCTCTGCTCCACCCCAAACAACCACTCCAATCCCCGTGGCCGTGGGAACGGCTCCACCCTTAACGCTAGCCACCATTCTCAGAGCTTGGACCTGGGTGTGATTGATGGCAGTGGGGGAACCAGGGGACCTCGCCGAGCTCTCATGCCCCCTACTGGTCAACGCCACCAGCACCACCCATTTGCCTCGGCCTTCTCCCCCATCGCCCACTCCACAGACCCTGGCCTCACCCAGCGAGGCGGCCCCTCTCTGGGCACAGACTGGCAGGTTGGAGGTGGGTCAGGGATCCGTTCCCTGGAGGATGAGGATGACATGGGGGACCTCACCCTAGTGGGAGAGGGTCCAATTAACAGCCCTAATAGCAGTCTGCTGCCCTCCCTCTCCTCCACCTCAGACCCCCAGAACCAGAGCTCCAGTGCTTCAGCTACTTCTGCAGCTGGCCATGGATGGGCAGGATCAGGTATCTCCCCTGTGTGATCCTGTAGATGTGCACACACACATACACACATATTATTGAGTGTATGTATGTATGCATGTGTGTGTTGCTCTCTCCTTGACTGCTGTGGATTTGCTGTTACCTCTGCCGTCCTCAAGACTGGTGCCAAATGTCCCCATAAATACACACTCACACACACACACACACACACACACACACATTGTGTAAATACACTTGTCAATGCACTTTATTTTGAAAAGAGAGACTTTTTCTGTCATTTACCTTTACCTAAAACTCTGCCAGTTACTCTGCATTGGGTAGACTCCACCTGAGGTCACATGACCCCACCAAGCACACCTACCACAAATCTTCCCTTTCAGCCAGGCTCCCACACATAAGCTGCTCCATGGATGATTGTAGCTGTTCCCAGGTCAGTTCTCATCACCAGCCATTCATTATTCCTAGGGGCTGCTCTCGTGATTGTGCAGGACAGCACTGAAAAGACGCCGTGTCTAGGAAGCATAAAAATCATGTGATCTTGTTTTCCCTCAACACTGTACTTAGACTGCTCATGCCTCAGATGGATCACAGGGCTGTTTTCTCATCACCCTTTTTCTGCAAAAATGTTGCATGTAGGTGTTATTTCACACATTCTTATGGCCTGCAGCTTTAATGGGAGTCTTTATTACCCACCCAGGAAACAGGCCATTCTTGCCATACTTTGACCAGCTTGTGGGGTCCAATCACCTAAGAACACATTGAAAAATGTCTTTGTAAAAAAATATATATATATTTTTATGTAATAAGAGGAAAGTAGATATTTAAGATGATTCATTCAGTCACTTTTAACTGCAATAAAAAAAAAAAAAGAATGAAAAGTTGAATAATTTTCATATGTGGTCTCAGATATTTGGTCCCCACTTCGGCTCAAGCTCAAAAGACTACAACATACACACACTCCACCACGTCGACTAATCAGTAGTTTCTCCTGAGCCGAGCCGGTGAGAAGTCCTCCTCCTTCAGAGGCAAAGCGCTCCGCTCCATCCTTCACCTCCATCAGACTGTGCTTCTGCCTGTCGATTACAGGGCCTTTTGTTTTGGTTTTCTTAATTTCCCCTCTTGCCGTCTCCATCATTACTCTGTGATAGATCTGCAATTCAACAATGCTTTACCACTGCTGAGTGATAATTACTCCTGCTACAGCCAAAATGGCTTTCAGTATCTCGGTTGTTGGATTTTAGTTTTTTTTTTTTTTTTTGTAATATGTAATATAACACAGAAAAAAAGATGATAATTTATCTGGTTTTATTGTGTTGTATTATCCGGTGAGTGATTTACTATTTATGTACATAATAGTTTAACGTTTGATTTTTCCTGTTTATTTCCTTCACAAGGGCCATTGTTGAATTGCACACCATTCCTCTCCAGTTCTCTGTTCCGCAGTAGTTTTTGATCTTAGAAACTGACTGATCTGCTACCTTGTTATTCCTGCAGTGTCTGTACATAGACCTCAAATAAATGTTTACGAAAAAAACATCTTTCTTACTGAGTGTGTATCATGATTTGATCTGATGTTCTTTCCATGACTACCTCACCACACACACTACTTTCACTTGTAAACACATTCACATAGTCTGGCTCCACATTATAACACATTCTTCTGCTTTCTTTTGTTACAATCACTTTAGTTTTCTCCATATCCTGTCCTGTCAATTCTCCAGTTCTTCCCGAATCATCCCCTCTCCCTCTCCCCCCCCCTTGTGTTTGTATTGAAAGGGATCCTCGCCAGCACATTAGTGATGCATCAGGGCTCCATTAGGTTTAGAGTCTGGTCTTAGGATAAATGCTTGGTTAGACAGGCTTTGTGTGCCCGGGAGGCCAGAGTTTCACCTCAACAAAATAAGCTCTGTTTTCCCCTGGCACACATGTACCCTCAACCATAACCTGTGTGTGTCTTTACTTAGGATCATCTCCTGTCATTTGCATTTAGCTTCACTCTTCTTAACTGCTTATTTCTCTCAGTTCAGGTTGATTCTGGTTCTTGTGCTATAAAAGCAATTTGTCTCATAAAGGGCAAATTAAATAAGACAGCAGAAAAATTGTCTCTCTCTCTCTGTGTGTGTGTGTGTGTGTGCGTGCATGAGCGCATGAATGCCTGCCTGAGCCAGTGTGAAGTGTTCAGCATTAAAAAGTGTAGTTTATTGAAATTGCCCTTATTAATGACCAGTGGTTGGCCTGGGGCAGTGATGGTCTAGCGAGTAAGGGAGCGGACCCGTAATAAGAAGGTTGCCGGTTCGAATCCTGAGCAGCTGAGGTGCCACTGAGCAAGGTTACGTCCCCACACACTGCTCTCTGGGCGCCTTTTGTGCCCAGAGGGGATGGGTTAAAAGCAGAGACCACATTTCACAATCCAAATGTTCTTGAAATGTCAAATAAACAAAAAAATCATTGAGTGAAAAATTGTTTTATGAAATTCCCTAGAGTTAGGTATTGCAATGTATGAGGAATTGCCCACAAGCATTTAACTTAAGCATCTGCTGATAATAAAAAAAAATCTAATTCTATTCATCAAGGCTGGTCATAAATCGCATGGTACAAGTATTTTGAAGTTTATCTGCAACTTTGATCGCTTGAGGTGGTAGATGCGATTCATTGCAAGGGCAAACGGCTGAAGTTGGTCAGTGGTCCACAGATGCTTTCTGCCTTTTTTATCTGCACCCAGCCTTGTTGGAGTGCTTTACTGCCCTTACACACACACACACACACCATGTACGCTGCCAACATTTCTTCTCCATCTTTGTTTTCACATAAACCCTTTGTCACACACACACTGACTGGTGTGAGATTAGGCGAGTGATTAATCGTGGAGAGCTCGGTAAGTGTACACTGCTGACTCCTGCATGCTCCATTTGTTGATGGTCTGCAGAAACGGTCCGTCCTGGCTGCACAACATGCAAAGGATGCTTTCTCATGCATTCTTTCCCTGGTGAACACTGTACATTGCTGAGCCCAGCTCTCATTAATGCAGGTGGATCCCTGAGATGCGTTCCCTGATCTTTGCTCCACCTAGTGGCAAGTGTTCCAATTGATTATGTTTCCAGGTTGGAGCAGTAGGAGCACACACATTCAGAATATGATTTAAAAAATGTTTTCTCAGTTGCCTGAAACAACATAGCACAGAATCATCATCTTTAAAAACATGCTGAAGAGTGATTGTCACTTGGAGATCACATATAAATGAATAAATAAATGCATCAGTAAAGAAACACACACACACATATATAACACGATTATATATTTAATAGAAAGGAAAGGGTGACCACACAGTGTCACCGAGACTAGCGTCACACCTCATGGTTTTATGGGTGGATCGGTGGCACTAAATTGTCCCAGGATGGGCTCTGTCAGCCTGCTGTTGTGTTAGTGAGTGAGTGACAAAGAAAAAAAATGGAGATGAGGGATGGGAACAAGAGCACATGACGTTTGTACAAAGTGTTAGATTACTGAAGAGTTCAGGATTAATTGGTTCAAATTTAAGTATATTCAGTGTTTTCCGTTGCTTGTCTTGGTGATTTTCAACCCAGTTGACTATGGAATTCTGAACTAATTTTCCTTTGTCTTACACAAAAGGCACAGGCTCGAAATGAGCGCATGATAAATTTGACTCACAATCAGATCTAGAGCTCAATTAATCTTAATCAGTTTAGAGGTTTTACAGTGAAAGATTGCTCAAGCTTCCATTTAGCTAATCTGGTTTGGCTGTCTGATGGCTGTTGAATCAAACCAAATGTAATTATTTTGGGACTAGGCAATTAATAACATTTTAAAAAGCTGGATTAAAAAAGGAATACTTTAGTTTTTTCCCCTCCAACGACCGTCTACACTCTGTCCACACCCCAAAATTGTTCCTTCTCTTGCTGTCTCTCATACTTCCCTCTTCTCTCTCCTCCTCTTTCTCCAGTAGATGGCAGTGCATGTTAATGACTATCAGGGTTCAGCCCCTCGACAGGCACGGATCCAGCAGAGACTGGTTCCCATGATGTCACCCTACATGTCCACTCTGTGCCATATTCACTGACCCACCAGCTGCCTTCCCTTGTCTCTGTGTGTGTGTCTGTGTGTGTGTGCGTGCACTTTTCACACAAGGAGGACCTGGATTCTGAAACAAGGGTTTCACACCTCTGCCTTTTACTGTAAGGACACCGTCACTTAAGCTACATGATCTCCACAACTGTCCTCAGAACCTCCTCATCCACGTAACCGCAGCATGATTTGCGAATGACCAGTGAGTGATGGAGAGACCAAGAGATGCGGGAGATGTCATGAAATCCTCAATCACTGTGATTTCAGACGTTGAGGTGCCACTGTATGATGCAGAAAGTGCATTGGCCCAGCTTCATACAACACTCTTAACTACCCACCCTGCAATGTAAGCAGCTTATAATTGTTAATTATAGATCAGACACTCCCACACACAAACGCTATCGCAGGGATAATTGTCAGGCGTCCTAGTCTCCACGTCTTTAGACTGCGGGTGGCAGCTGCTCAATCTGGAGGAAGCCCGGGCATTTACAGGACGAAAATCTGAACCTCAAGGGCTTTACATGCTGCGCCCTGCTAAATGCCTCTAAATGCCGCATAAGCCTCTTTAAATGGAGCTAAAACAGTTTGATCCCACGTAATACCTTTGTGCACGGTCATTTATTCAGCAAAGTATTTTGTTTTGATATCGAAAGAGCATCTTCAGCACAACGTCAAGATCTGCTATTCCAGTGCCATTCCAGTGCCGTCACATCATACACAGAGAGTGACTTGCTCTTTGAAATTAGACTCTTTTTGACAAGTGACCCTTGAAGTGACCCAGGCGCCTGTCATGGCTGCACACTGCTGTGACACAGTGTGCTGTGCTGCAGTGTTTACTGTGACAATCACTTCCCTTTACTTTAAAACTTACAAAAAAAAAAAGGCTGGGCGGGTAGTTAGTTGACACCAAGACACCAATAACCAACCAAGTAACCTTTGTTGCATCTGTACATTTTGGAGACACATATTTAAAAATAAGACTCTTGTGTTTGCATTCTGGGGCAGTGGTGGCCTAGCAGTTAAGGAAGCGGCCCTGTAAACAGAAGGTTGCCGGTTCGAATCCCGATCCACCAAGGTGCCACACACTGCTCCCCGGGCACCTGTCATGGCTGCCCACTGCTCACTCAGGGTGATGGGATAAATGCAGAGGACAAATTTCACTGTGTGCACTGTGTGCTGTGCTGCTGTGTATCACATGTGACAATCACTTCACTTTTCTTTACGTTTTCACAGAGACCCATACAGACAACGTGGTGCCACTCCTGGCTTTGTGTGTGTGTGTGTGTGTGTGTGTGTGTGTTTGCATGCTCTCCCTAAACTCCTGGTTTCCTCCTGCCAACCGAACGCCATGCACACTAGGTGCACTGGTCATAAGTAATGAACGGTGTATGAACAGTGTATGCAACGCATTGGGCTGGCGCCCCGCCCAGGGTGAGTCCCCGGCCTGTGGGCTCCAGCAGCCAAGACTGTGTTCAGGATTCAGCGGTAATGGATTGTGAGGGAACGAGTGTTTACGAAAGCAGACTGCTCGCACCTTACACTGAAAACCCTACCCTGAACATGCATCATGAATAACGCCTCCTTGCCTAGAAGAATAAAGGAACTTTGCATGGAGTTTAATCCTAGAATGGTTCATCACTGTCACTGTCATCATCACCATCACTACTGCCTTAGTAGCAAATTAAAAGTTCTGAACCTAAACCCAATTTGAGGAATGATCGAGGGAGGCCTGTTTAATGGGGAAATGACGTGTGCGGTGATTAATGTCGAAATAGTGGGATTTCAAGGGTTTTGCATTTCTTAGTGCCGCATTCATCACTCATCCACTGTCTGTTTACACTCAGGTTTGTCAGGTAAGGACCGGAGGAAACTGTCGGAGCGATCCAGGGCCTACCAACCTAGCCACCACAGGAGGTCACCGTCCGTACCCCCTCCTGCACCACCGTCAGCACCACCTCCACCTCCTCCTCCTCCGCCCAGGGCTCGCTCCCGTGAGCGGACCAGGAGGATTCGCTCCAGACCAGGACAGTTCCTGGACGTGGACCAGGTCCACTTGGAAGACAGCGGGAAGAAAAGCGCAGGGCTTGGCCCAGGTTTGGAAGAGGTGGCGGGCGACCTGCGCAGTCGCCGTGGTCGTATGAGGACTGGGGTTTATCAGAACTCGGACCAGCGCTCGCTGCTGCCAGTTAAAGCCCAGAGAAGCGGTCTGGCTGACCGGAAACAAGGCAAGGGGACATTTGTTTGAAATGTTAAGCTTCTTTTTTTTTGACTGCATGTGGTCAATTCCGGAAATAAAAGAACAAAACAGAAAGGTAAGGGGAACCGCAGCACACCAGAACATCTTGGATGATCCTCCCTGTCACTCCACTGGAAGAATGGATTTAGTGTTGTGAAGATGCTGGTGGAGACACCTGAAGATCCTATGATGAATCTCCACAACAACTTGAGTGGGAACACAGTCGTCTCGGACAGAATTGTTTTGCACTGACTCGCAGTGCCCCCTGTCTCTTACGTGGACAAGTGGGCCGGTCATGCCTGCGAACATTTTTGTCTTCAGGTTGTTCCTTTGACGTGTCTCCGTCGTACTACTCCCTGATAGTGTTGTCATTTCATTTTGAGAATTGCTTATTAGCATCTATAAACACATGTGGTGTCACTTCATGCATTTATGCAGAGCTTCAGTCTCACATGTCATGGAGGCATTCTGTGACACCGATTCTGATTATCTGGTGTCACCTTTTTATTGGTGTCCATCACTTCTAAAAGACACCAACCCTCCTGCGCTAATCTCTCTTCTGCTCTCACACTTGCGTTGAGTCTTAATGGCCGCTGTTTAACATCAGATATGTTTCATTAACCCTCTGGATAAGAGTCCAGCCCCTGCTGCCAAGTTGCCCGTTGTGACTAATGGACTGATCGGGCCCATATGGACAGTGTATGGTGAGTATCGGAGAACTCTGGGAATGCTAGACAAGGGTTCCAAACTGTGACTGAATAAATCAATAAAGTAATAAAGAAGTAAGAAAAAAAAGCATTCTCCCTAATTTCATTTAAAAACTGGACAGATGAGAACACTTTCTCCAACACTCCAATAATTTTAAAGTCTCTTTGGGGCCTTTTCCAAGGCAGAATTCAATTGTTGTGTATTGAATTTATAGACCAATGCTTGCAGTCTCTATGCTTTTATATTTTAAAATAACGCTATTTTAATAGTTTGAATCACTGTTCTGTTCTTTCCACCCTTTTTATAGAGAGCCTAATGCAAAAGTGCCAAAAGATAAAAGTGACTACATTTTTAAAAGAGTTTTGCATCAGTATTTGCAGCCATTGATGTCAACTGGACTCTAGGTTTAGTTTAATGTGAATAACCAGCACTCTGAAGCTGGTAAGCTGGAATGACAGCACTGTTAGTTCAATAACTTGGTAGGAATGTCCATAAATGACAAAGGTTGGTGGCCTTCAGCCTCACTCATGTGACAGTGGGACAGAGATAAATTGTCGTTTCTATCTGGATCAAACAAACAAAAAAAGAAAACCTGCAAAAATTAAGGTACATTTGACACGATTCTGTTGCTATATGTTGTAAAGGGAATCTAGAATGACACAATAAAAGGGACAATGCTATTATTGCCCCTTACATGCTAAAAACATTTTGATGATCATACTTACAGAAGTGACAGGGATATATGGCCTTTGGAATACTGAAAATAAAATTGGGGCACGTGTTTAATGGATAGATGTTTGTAATTGTGCCAAAGGTCTTCTAATTTACGAGGGGTCGTTTAGGGAATATTTCCCTGAAACACATAAACATTCACATATGAAAACACACACACACACACACACATATATGAAACACTCACACAGATCTACGTGAAATGGACATGGACACACAAGTTTGGACACACCTTCTCATTCAATTATGTTTTCTCATGACCATTTACGTTGGTAGATTCTCACTGAAGGCATCAAAACTATGAATGAACACATGTGGAGTTATGTACTTAACAAAAAGTGGAGACCGGACCTGAACCCAATCAAGATGGTTTGGGGTGAGCTGGACCGCAGCTCTTGTGTGGCGACCCGATTCAAACCGGCGGTAATGGTATCTTGCGCATGCGCAGTCCAAACCGGGTAGCGACTCCGCCCTCCCTTCTCTTTCTTTCTGTCTCATCTCAATACATCACAGTGTATCCGTGAAGAACTGGATTATGTCTTCATTGGCCCAAAGTAAAAAGCAAGTGAAGAAAAATTTATATTCATAGTAGGCGCGCTGTGGCTGGTAGACAGAGGCAGAGCGGTGTCGCTACACGAGAATCCACAGAATATGTGTGTGTGTGTCCATGTTCATTTGACATGTATCTGTGTGAGTGTTTCATATATGTGTGTGTGTGAGTCAGTTTCATATGTGAATGTGTTTCACATGTGTTTGTGTGCCAAAAGTCTGAAATATTTCCTAAACGGCCCCTCATTGTAACTCGGTGTCTCCCAGTAATCTTCTAAACTGGAGCCTTTAAACCAACACGGTGACAGGAGACAGCAACTGTTCAAACTGGGAACCAGGCGTCTACTGGGTGAGAGAGAGGGAGAGAGAGAGAGAGAGAGAGCATTAAAGTGAGTAGCCAGAATGTGTGTGTGGGAGAGAGAGGGAGAGAGCAATAAAGTTAGTAGCCAGCGTGTGTGTGTGTGTGTGTGTGTGTGTGTGTGCGTGTGCGTGTCCAGTGAAGACAACCATTAAAGTTATTTTGAAAGTGACCCCCTCCGACCGCCCACAGCTGCTGGGAACCATGACAGAAGATGACGGATACTGTTGTCGTGGAGGGACAAGTCAAAATTCGAGATGGTAAAAAGGTTCGTAAAGCAGCAACTTTCGTCGGACTCGCCTCGTGTCTCCTGCATTAAAGCAGCGTGTGTTTTTTGCTCTTGATTTATTCGAACCCTTGCTGTGCAGTGGAAGAGCAGATGGGTGCTGCTGCGGAAACCGTCTCCTGTTGCAGGTACGACCGCGCTGCCGCCGGGAATTAGTAAAAACGTGGACCACAAGGCGCAGACTGAACTTTTCATGGTAGCAAAACAACAAGTAACAAACAGCATGAAATGCGTCTTAAATGTCACTCGCGCCGCACGTGCTGCGCATGCGCAGTCGAACAAACGGACAAACACCAATTATATATATATATAGAGAGAGAGTAATTTCCCTCATCATTTAAACCTGATTAGAGTGAACCTCTATGAACTGCTGCTTGCTGATCTTAGAATAAGTAAAACAAAGACAGCAGGCCAAGCAGCAGGTCTGTGTTTTTGAAGGTAAAACATTTTCTTTGATTGATGACTAATAAATGCCACTTGTACTTGTATTGTATTCCAGTTTGGCAGTTTGAATTAACATTTGCCAGTGTTTATATACACCCAGCGCAATTTAATCAATTCTGAGTTCAGTGTGTCAGTGCAGAGTTCATGAAATTCTAGCATATAATGTCTATTCAAATAAGTTAATACGCAGAATATATTGCATTGATGCTATTGATTACCATATATTACATTGCTGCTATTTTGCTAGACATATATGAAGCTTGATTAAAGTGTACGTTCCGCGTGTGATGATATTTAGCGACACAGTTGTGTTAACTTGTTTCGGGAACTGTCAAATCTATAGGCTGTGATTGCATAATCTCTGAAAGTCTACACCCCTCTCTCTCTCTCGCTCTTTCTCTGTGTGTGTGTGTGTCTCTCACCCCGTTATTGTTTAATGAGTTAAACCACAGCAGCTGTTGGAGGGGATCACTGCGCACTGCCTGACCATGACAGCTGCGTACGCATCCCGGCCAAGTCAGATGACATAGTACAGTCTAGTGTACTGTTACACTATTAATGTCTGCACAATGTAAAAAACAAAAACGTCACTCGTGTTCCACAAAAGATCTTTCTAACTGCCTTGAATGATTGTAATGTTTTATATTATGAACATGGACATTTTTTTATATTCTGAACATTTTCATTGTAAAGTATGTGAAAATCTGTAAGCATTTTGATGGTTAAAACAAGCAGTTTGTAATTATATAAATGTCATTTGATTAGAAAAAAATCCAGTCTATTCCAAGTACAATTGTGGTCAAAAAAATCTGGTCTTGGATGAGGTAGGTGTAATAATCCTTGTCTGAAATGGCTGGTAGTTATGGGGAAGATGTTGAAACGGCTGACGCACTGCGATAATTCAGACGGAAGTTAAACTCTTATAACAGTCCTGCTTCTGAAGGAAGCCGTGAAGAAAGTAATTGAAATAAAACGAAGTTCACTGACGCGAACTGAACCGAACTGAACTGATGGCCCTGCTCTCTCCTCCACAGACTGCCTGTCGCTGCTGGTGTATAAAGACAAGTCGGATAAGTCCAAGGGCCACCGCGAACGCAGCAGCCTCACCCTGGGGGACATCTGTGGCCTGGAGCCGGGTCTGAGCTACGAGGGCATAGGCTACACGCTGGCCATAGTCTGCCTGGCCCAGACGGTGCTGCTGGGCTTCGAGAGCAGGGAGAGTCTGCTGGCCTGGGAGCTGCATGTCCGCTACAGCCTGGGGGAAGGTAGGAGCCGGCCAGACGTCTGGCGCGGGGGCCTGGTTAAGAGATGATGGGTTGAGCAGGAATATCTGAGCTGACATCCAGCAGCAGGTGTTGTCATAATATGGATGCAAGCAGGGATTGTGACTTTATGTGGGAGGTGCAGAATGTATTTAGTGTGCTGGATTATTAGATTTCTAGTACAGATGGATTTTACCCTAAGGTTATTTCATATCTGATATTTCATATTTCAGTCTGATGCTTTCCCCCACACTTAAAGAAAGAACCGTGCCAGTTCCTGGAAGTAAAATGCACAGGAGAGGCCTATGAAAGTCCAGTTTCTCCCACGTGTGACACGTCTGATCCCTCGCATTGCCTCTGCCCTGTTATGCTATGTTTGTGTGTGGCCCCTTCTCAAGTCACATACCCAGATTCCATGCTCAGTGCTGCGTGATGCAAGCATGCTCGAGCGCTAGCAGCAGAGTTAAATATGGCATCGACAGGCGTCAGGAATCTTGACACTGTCATTCCGTTCTTCATGCTTCCATTAGAGCACGCTCACTTGAAATCATCAATCACAAATGGCGGCTTTTTTTCTGCACTGTCATGCACATGAAGTTCTTCAGGCTCATAAGGTCCAGCATGTGCCGCAGGACTTGAGCATTAGCTCAGTCATGATCTTAATGGCCGGTGTTTGATGTTTCTTTCTTTATAAATGTGCTATTTCTATTCATAATGCATCAGATGCAGTGACAGTTTTCATCTGGCAGTCATTATTATTCAGTGTACCGGGTGGGAGGGTGTCATTTCAATTACATCATTCATTATAAAGCCTCACAGTGCACATAAATTCACTGTTGGACTCTAGTCTAGACCCGAGTGCACTAATTTTCTCTATTCAGCATGAACACTGTGACACAACAAATAATTACTGTATTTTGCTGTAAGAATGAATTGTTAAATTTGACGCTTTATGTTTAGTTCTATGAACAGTAATGCAGTGCAAGTAATACACTTTGTAATGCTCTTCACATGCTCCACAAAATATTCAATTCACAATCAAAAAGCTTCTGTATAGACTTTTTTGGCCTGAATCTCCCAAGATGACAGCGACAAGATAAAAAAAGCTCCCTGGAAACAGTCGTTCTTATATAAAGCAACAGCATCAGCATTCTACGCTTTCTGCTGACTCTTTGCACATCTACAGGAGTCATTGTGGAACGTATTGTTATTGTGAAGCTGCCAACGGTATTATGATGTTTAAAAAAGACAATGTATTAAATACAGACAAGTCAGGTCTACTACAGTAAGAAGCTCTGCTTTTATCAGTATACACTGTTGTGTCCTGAGAGTATTGTATTGATCGTATCTGTTTGAACTTGTGGCCTCATTTTGTTCCCCTGCTTTGTTATTGAGTCTGTTTCTATGCTACTGCTTTGGCAAGGCTGGCAAAAATGGACAAATGAAAATCTGGTACTGGTGCAGCGAACTGGGATCTAATTATTTAACTTCTATCCATCTATTCGTCTTCCTTGAAACCCGTCCAGTCAGGAAGCCATGTTTCCAGCCAACACTGACTGATGGAGGCTTCAAAACCTGTGCTGCTGTGAGCTGTGTGTATTGAGCCGGGATGAAATCTCTTTGGTTTTTCATATGCACAGCAACACAGCAATGTTGCAATAGATGTGCAACAGCAAGGTCCGTAAAGGTGTTATAAAATATCAATAAATTGATTATTGCTGTGCACATAATTCTTTCAATCATTGTAGGCATTGAGATTACATTTATTGAAATAAACAAAATTTTAATTTAAATGACATACTTAGCCTAGTATGAAATTTTCACTTTGTAAGATTACTTAACATTAATACAAGTTCCCCTAACCTGTCTATGGTCCTGCACTGGCTAGAAATTGCGATATGCATAAATAGTGCCGCTCTGCTTTGCTCTGTCCCGCATATATGTTGCCATGATGCCTCGGACCCCCCCTCATACCTCCTGTTTCTCATGCTTTGTCCGCCCAGAGAATTTCCATCCCCTCCCCAAAAAAGTAACTCCACTGACCGTCATGGCTTCCAAAAGTGCAAAAGATTCCAATTGCTTGGTGATTGGATGTAAAAACGAGCACAAATGTGTTTTTTTTTTCTGTCACACGAACTACACACACCTGTAATGCAAATAACTAGCAGGCAAGTACTGTTTGTTTTTACCGTCTGTAAACCCTTTGACCTCACACTGATATGCAAACCCCACACACTACATCTATTATATGCTTTGAAGTTCGATCTTTGTATTCCTATCTAATTTATTTCACAATTTCCTAAAAATGTACAATGTTTATCGGTCATTATAGTGAACCCCGTGTCTCTCAGTCCACAGATTTAATGTCCATGTCCAGCCAGGCACCAAACTCGACCCCGGACCGGCCACCCTCCATTTATGCAACAACCTGCTGGTCATCACCAGGGACCACCCCCCTGTCATAGCTGGTCAGTGGAAACTCTCGGACCTTCGCCGCTATGGAGCCGTGCCGAATGGCTTTGTGTTTGAAGGCGGCACGCGCTGCGGCTACTGTGAGTTTTTCACGCTGTTTTTATTTACCTCCGTACAGACTGTACTTTACATTTCTGCGGGTGTTAGTACACAGCCACGGGGTGCTGCCAGACATGATTTAGGAGCGTCAGATGTCTTTAGGGATTAGTTGCCCAGTTTTAACTGGCCAGTTTGTGTCTCAGAACACAGACTATTTTAATTCTCTCACCCCCACTTTCATCTGTTCCGAGAATGCCGTGAATCTCCATCTTGACTTTCTCCCACTTGAGAAAGTAAACTTCACCATCTGCCATTCCCAGACTACCTGGCTCAGTCCAACAACAGTTGTCTGGGCAGCAGACATTTGCTACCATGTCTAATGTTGCCAGACATTTTTTTTTAGATCAACGCTGACGCAGAAGTGTAGTCAATATATAATGGCTTAATTCATTTGTCACTCGGACTGTCATCTGAAGGCCTGCGTTGGGTATGTCAGGCACTCTGCACCAGTTTTATGTGTTTTGTGTTTGGATTTTGTGTGGGACTCCTTGCCATGGATGACTATGAATATGTCCTGTTAGATGCCAAGGGACAGACTGAATGGCCGAGTCTGGCATCTCGTTTGGACTTTTTCACAACACGTCAACAGACTGAAACAGATATATTTTGAGCATTTGTGTACTTTGTCTAAAAGCAACAATGTCAAAAAAAATTATATTTAAATTTATAGCATTTATCAGTCATTTATCCAGAGTCATTTACAATCAGTAGTTACGGGGACAGTCCACCCTGGAGCAAGTGTCTTGCTCAGGGACACAACGGCAGTAAGTGAGGTTTGAACCTGTCTAACCCACTTGGCTACTAGCACCATTGAGGAATATATACATTTATCTTACGAAAGCACCTTACATTCTTTATAAATGTTGATCGAATGAAGGCAGAGCTATAAAAAGATTTAAGGCTTGCTTCATTTCTCTCATTAATGTTCCAGTTCTAGCAGTTCTACAATGATAATATTCAACAGATAGCCAGAGGTGTCTCATTAATACCCTTTATTATTTACCCGAGTTAATTAAGATGATGCCTTAATGCTATTTGAAGAGAGAGGGACCTCATCCTCCTCAATTCAATTACCTGACTGTCATGAGGGTCAGTACTCTTGAAAAGTTCATTTGCTGGTGCTTAAATAGACTGGCCAATACAGACACAACACACATTTTACATTTACAGCATTTATCATACGCTCTTATCCAGAGCGACTTACAATCAGTAGTGGGGTTTGAACCTGGGTCTTCTGGTTCATAGGCGAGCGTGTTACCCACTAGGCTACTACCACCCTTCTACAGAGTCACAGGTTCAAATCCCACTTACTACCATTGTGTCCCTGAGCAAGACGCTTAACCATAAATTGCTCCAGGGGGGGGCTGTCCCTGTAACTACTGATTGTAAGTCGCTCTGGATAAGGGCGTATGATAAATGCCATAAATGTAAAAATGTAAATGAGTCTGTGACTCATAGGCAAGTGTGTTACCCACTAGGCTACAACATCCTGCGTGACTGTCATGGACCGTTATGGACCATTAGAGACTGAATACAGATACCTATATTTTGTGTATTCTGAATATGTATTGCTGTTATATCTCAAGCCTTTCCTATAAATCGGGCTGGTGGAGAATAGCTAATTCACATCCGTTTAGGGCAAACGTTGCTCTCATTTCATAACAAATGCACATCATTGAACAGAACACCTTTGAACTCTTAACTGCACATGGCTCTTTGAAGTCAAGCTCCATTCACAGCATCACATAGCTGGACACTGAGTGTGTGGGGGCGGGTGTAAGAGGAGCGGTGGGGCGCTGGCTGGTGGCAGGGCTGAGGCTCTATTTGATGTGTGTCCAGTAAAACTACCAGGGGCAGCTCAACGCCAGCCACTCTCGTCCGAGAGAAGGCGAGATTCCAGCACCAGGCAACCAGCCAGTCCATCCATCTCCCATCACATTATACATCACATTATGTTTGAGAGAGAGAAAGGCAGAATGGGGTATGGAAGGATAAGGAGGACAAGATATAATAAGACTTAACCCCAAAACTGAAATCTTATGTAAATGAGCTGCAAAATATCTTGCTTTTTCAAAAAATCTGAAAGCCTGCTGCCAATATAGCCAATGCAGTGACATTGAAAATGTCAGGACTGAAAGCAAAGGACCTGAAAAACAAGTGAAGAGAACGCTGAACCGCAGAGCCTGGCCTGCAAAGGGTTATTTCCAGCCTGTGACTCTTCCTATACCACATGGTACCTAGAGGCTTATGTGGGCCTAAATATATGGGATATATAAAGATATCCTCATCCTATTTTGCCTGTTCAGATTACATGACTTTCGAAGCTTCGTTGTTGGAATGCCGTACAGTTCACGCTACCCAGCTTTATGACTTGTGATTGGGTCGTTACTACACGATAGATCGGTGCGAGTGGGTTACAGAGGTTCACACACTTCACGATTTTTCATCTCTGACTGGTTTTTGGAAAATGCAGAGACTATTTCAGCAAAATGCAAAAAAGCCAGGAGAATGGATAGAAATGTATTTGTCAGACATGTTTCTGCAGTGATAGTTGGAGATCACCACCCCTTTCCATGATCCCATATCCTGCACTCTCATTGGTCGTAGCTCATTGATGTCTCAACCAGAAACTTAGAAGTCAGCCACAAGTCTACGGACATACTTGACCACCTTTATACACACACATGGCAATCGCAATAAATGAGTCATTATTTGCCATTAAAGTATTATTACCTTGATTTCTCTGTGTTTATATTATTGTGAAGTGTGGTGCAAATGAAATAAAAAGCATTCAGTGTGAAGAAGCCTGTTCTTGCATGAAGCTCTGGTAAATTTTTACTCCGTTATTGACGTATCTGACTCCTTCAGGCATTTTTCATTGACCTGCATAGTCCTGCTGACCCTCTTTATGATTATGTTAATAAAGTGGCCAGTAGAACAGCAGACGCTCTTGTGAGGTGCTACAGCTTTTGCCGAGCAAGCACATTGTCCAGTATTTTCCACGCCACTTTGTTCAGTCGACTCTTTGATGGGAATGCTGAGCCCGTAACTCTGCGCTAAAGGTCTGAGGTCAATTAATTTTGGGCTAAATGAAAATTCAGACAAGAAGCAGTAGAGCGGGGCTGGGGAGGGAAGGCGGTTTGAGTGGAGCATGGTGAATGTGACGTGTTTATCTCTCTCTACAGGGACGGGGGTTTTCTTCCTCGCCTGTGCCGAAGGAGAGCAGATTAGCTTTCTCTTCGACTGCGTGGTCCGGGGCATCTCTCCCACCCGAAGTCCTTTTGGACTGCGGCCCGTCCTGCCAGGTTAATATTACCCCCGATTGAGTGTGTGTGTGTGTGTGTGTGTGTGTGTGTGTGTGTGAGATTGCCTGCGTGTGCACACACTGAGCGGTGTTTGGTGTCAGCACAGTAATCTCAAAGCTGCCATGTCCTACTAAGCTTGTTTAGCCACATTAGAGTTAACTGGTGAGAGAAGTCAAGAAGAAGCGCTGTGTGTGTTTTTGTGTGTGTGCTGCGTTTACTGCAGGGCAAAGTAATTGTGTCTCTGCCACAGTCTCTCCCTACTCTCTTTTTATCCCGTCATAACCAAGTTGGCAGGTAGTTTTCATTTATCCAGCCTGGCCAGGGCCACTTTCACAGCAGCATACCCCACATACACTCAGATCACCCACGGACTGTTCTGGAACCAGCCCCCAGTGACCCAGAAATACTGCAGATCTGGGCCCTGGTCCACTGCCAGATGTGTCAGAGTTGATGAATGGCAAAATCAGAAATCATCTTTTAATCCTGGCAAACAGCTTCAAACTGGCTGCTGATGAAATGCAGATGGAAAGAATATGTATTCATGTATTCAGCGTTTTTTCATGCTGAACTTCTGTGGAGACTTTTTGCATGTAAAATGTACACAATATTAGTTTCTCTGAAAAAGCTCTAACGAGGTATATTGGGATTTTAGACACAAGTATGATTACAAACAGGCACTATATTCATCCTCAGTGCTAGCTGCCTTCATATTTTGTTGACATTCTTTGCGAAAAATCAGAATGGTTGCGTAGGAGTTATAGTTCACAAGAAAAGTTTACAAGCAGACCATCCTCTGCCAATAAACGTGAGCACTGCTGTCTTATATAATCAGGCAAAATAATAAAGCACAACTCAGAGGTTTAAGGTTTGTATAAAATTGTTCAAATACCAGCAGAAATGCAGCCATATTAATGAGAATAAGCATTTCTCAGCTCATTAACAGACTCTGGTTGCCTAGCAACGAATTGTTAAATTATGTGATAGTGGGCCACACGTGTGAGTGCCTCAGATTTCAAGACTGGGACTAAAGTTTATTGAAACTTTTTTATTGAAATTTTATGAGTGAGACTGTAAATCGAAAGCAACCACTAACAGTGTATTTCATAAGAGACTGAACAATCGTCAAAACATTCCAGATAATAATAAAAAGAAAAAGTTGAAAGGAATAAAAAATCCTGCCCGTTTCCAGCAATAGGCAAGCTTTTATCTGACATTTTCTCTTATTTTCATATCACAAAATGCTCGAAATGAGTTCCATTATCTATATTCATAGTGATTGCAGGCCCTGTCACGTAGGTTGTGGGTCCACGGTGCATTGTATTTAAGCGCTGCTTGAGCAGAGTTTCAAATGCCTTTGTAAGCGAACACAGCGGTGCTTTGACGCTGTACTCTGTTAAGATTGTTCAATTCTATTGGTATGATAGAACATTTTTGTCTGTCTTTTGTCTGCCTTTGTGTTGTTTGTTTTGATGGAAACACTCACAAATCAAACTTGATGCTTGACGCTGCTTCATGTTGTATAGCCTTTAAAACACACACACACGCACACACACACACACACACACACACACACACACACACACACACACACACACACACACACACACACACAATCAAATCAAGTACAGATACGTTTGCTACCAGGACCATCAGGACCATGGTAATGTGCTGATTCTCTCAGGTGACAAAATGGCTAATTCATTTCTTTTTTCTGTGTAGTGTCTTTGTTAATAGCCTTTAGCGGCTAAATAATATGCTGATTACTAGAGTGTTAAGAGGTTTTAATATGGTATTTACAACCTCCCTCTCCCTGCTTTTTCTGTGTTGAGTGGATACCTTTCATGTTGCCCTGATGCTGCTTAAGTGGCTTTTAGGAAAGCACATTATTTTATGTGGTCATGGTGCCAGATGTCATCTTCCTGACGCATTAGTCTGCCCTCCATTTCCCCGATTCGGTGCTTCTGTGGAGACATGTAAACAGTTCTGAGTCTCTGGAGCAAATTCTCCTACCTTGTTCTGTGCTGTGTTTGCTGTTATAGACCCGGTGGTCGTGAGGGTGCTGACACGGGCTTTGCAGGAACTATATACTGTTGCTGTTCTAATACATTAGAATTGAAGATCTTTCTATTGCCCTGTGTCATATGAAGATATTTTGTGTCCGTGTGTCAGTAGTGGATGCCATTGGCTTTCATCTGAGATCATACTGCTCTTGATGCTCTCCTCTCCAGACCCCAACTGGAGCCCATCGTTGTCGGAGGAGAAGATAAGACAGGACGCGAGTGAGCTGGAGAAACGCCTCAGCCTGCTGTCTGCCAGCAGCCGACACAGCAGCACAGGTCAGCTGCCTGCAGGGGTCTGGATAAGCGGGTTTAGGGGGATGCTGCAGCTGCATCCCAATGTTCTCATTCTGAAGTAAACACCATGGCTGTGGTGGTCAATGATGGGTACATATTGCAAGTCTAAAATGAAATATGTGTATGTTTACGCAGAAAAACGACAGAAGATTGGCCAAATGTATGTGCAAATGAACACAAAAAGGATTAGGGTTATATGCATCTGCTGTTATTAATGGTATATGCTGACGGAGGTGTAAAGTGGAGACAGGCCACATGCTTTTTTTTTTCTTCTGGACACCATTCTGTGGATTGGGACTTTAACAAGTGCTAAGCCCAGTGCAAATGAGGCTTGGCACCAGTTGCAAAGCCCTTTCTTCTTATTTTATCTCTGAGATGTACTTGACACTATTCAAAGCTTTTTTCTGTGCATTACAATCTGGGCATCATATTATATAATTTCATACATTGTATTTTATTATTATCTATATAATATTAAAATAACATTATATGCATATCTACACCACCAATCAAAAGTTTGGACACACCTACTCTGGTGGATATGAGGCTAAGATGGAGCCATTTTGAAGAATATAATGCAAGAAACATATTTAGAATTTTTGTAAAAGAAGAAAGCGAATCCAGCACTGGGGATGTAAGTGACGGTGTAAAAATTAGGCATTCGCCATGGCGACCCCTAACAGGAGCAGCCAAAGGAAGGAGGAGGTAGCAGGAGAAAGAGAAGTATGTTTTATTAATCTGTTTTTTCAGAGTTGCCTCTTTTTACCTTCATGGCTGCTTTGTTCACTATTGTCATCTTTAAAAGCCGCCTCATGAGATTCTCATCATCATGAATGAATGATAAGAAAGTGTTCAGCATAAACCTTCAGGACCGTTGGAAATCATCCATGTTGTCTAACTTAAGGTGGTCAAGAGAAGCCGAGAGTGTGAAATGCTGCTATTACAGCAAGAGCTCCCTGCTTCGGAGAGACTCAGATGTTCAACGTTTTTATTTGGTTGATTACCTAACCTTATGCGCATTATTTCATAGTCCTTTGTCTTCAGTTTTGTTCTATAATGTAAGACTCATAAATGAGTAGCTGTGCCCAAACTTTTGACTGGTGGTGTATATCATATTATATTATATCTACAGTATAGTGACTTGCAGATGAGAAATATCACTGAAGCTCCAAGAAGTTGCACGGGAAACATAAAAGTTCTAGATCCTGACAGATTTTTACTTAGAGTGTGCATAGAAGGTGTGAGAAGGAGGAGGTCAAAAGAGGTCAGATGAAAAGGGCAGAGGGTGGTGGCTCATTCAACCTTCGGGGAACCACAAACAAGAACAGTCTGGGCAGGGACTGGCAGGGATAGTGTAGGGATAGTAATGGTGTGCCGGGTTCCTCGGAGGAACGTACCGTGGGTGGTAGCCTAGTGGGTAACACACTCGCCTATGAACCAGAAGACCCAGGTTCAAATCCCACTTACTACCATTGTGTCCCTGAGCAAGACACTTAACCCTAAGTTGCTCCAGCGAGACTGTCCCTGTAATTACTGATTGTAAGTCACTCTGGATAAGGGCGTCTGATAAATGCTGTAAATGTAAATGTAAATGTGTTGTGTAGACCCATATGGGAGGCAGATGGTTGCAGATCCAGGTTCAAATTATTAACATGTTATTAGGTGTAAAATCATGCAGCGGACATTGATGATGTGCATCATAAGTAATTTTCTTGTCTTTGGCAGCCTCCACCTCCAGCTACACCTTTTCCATTGCAGGGGACAACCACAGCATCTCAAGCTCCTCCTCTGAAAACAGCCACTCAGATGCTAGCTTGGGCAGTCGCCTAGCACTCTGGGCGGAGTCAACAAGGTGCCCTCCCCCTACTAATCCTCCACCCCCCTCCTCAACTTTAGGGACATCGTCAGCAGCAACAGCCAAACAAGCTCCACCATCAAGTGCTGAAGAACAGTTATATGCTGCTATAATAAGTGGGTGCTCAACTAGACCCCGCCTACCTGCCCAGTTGCCACGCCCACGGGGGCTGCAGGAGGCAGGGCGCCAAAGCTCAACGGACAGTGGCATTGCCACCACAGGAAGCCATTCCTCATATTCTGGAAGTTTCTCATCGTACACCGGCAGTCTGGACATGGGGGCTGAGACGGAGGACTTTGGATCCTTATTAAGTTTACCCTCCATTCCCAGCCTGGCACCCAGCATACCCAACAGCAGTGCTCTAGAGCTGAACTCCTGCTGTTGTGAGACCCCTGCTGAGTCCTTAAGCAAGAGACTTACCAATAGCTCAGAGTACTTGGTGCCTCTCCAGATACCAGAAAGACCACAGACACCACGTTATGACACCCCAAGAAAGCTACTCCTGGGCACGATGCTGAGGGATCTGTTGCTCACATCAGGCTCCCTGGATATAAAGCAAAATGTGCTACATCAAAGCCACAGCGATACTTTCAATGAGCCGAAGGTGCCGTCTTCTCTAATGGCCATGTCCGGGGTCTCCCGCTCCGAATCTTCAGTTGCCCATCAGAAGACCCCGGGTGCAAGCTGTCCAGGGTGTGGGGGGATCAAGGTACAAACACAACACAACCCCACCATGTAGCACAAGCTGCAGTTATTTACAGTGTTTTATATAAATGATGTGTCTTTGATGAATCAAGGCAGGGTCAGAACAGCGCTCCTGGGTGTGAGTGAATACAAGTCTTTTCCTCCTCTAACTTGCAGCGCACCCTGATACGCAGACAAGCAACACACAAGACATCAAAAACATGTTCATTAAAAGCAGCAAATGAGCAATGAGCAATTATGCACACTGAGCTACTTCAAATAAAATCCAGCATCAGTAGTTTTATGAGGCTGTAGAACATTGAGCTAGAGATGAATGGGAAAATGAACAAATAAACGAGCTCTTTGAAATAGACTCCAGTAATGTTTTTAATGTTTAAACTTCATGTTGAGTTTAAAATTATCAGTCCAACCAGTCCAAATGTTCAGCACCATAGATATACCATCTGAATTATTCAGTAACTACATTTTTATTAAACCTGTAACTACATGGAATAAATACATTAAATAGGGGTCCTCAGATCTTCTTTCTTTAAGCATGTACTGACGAGTGCAGTCATATGATGCCTTTGTATGCTCTTAGAAATATCATAATTACTATAATTAAGTTTTCAGGACAAAACTCAAGTTACGCCAAGTTATGAGGTAGAAGGATGGTGAGCTATCAGTAGATGACAAGATCTAACCAAGCCATCTACATGAACAGAAAGTCAGCTATGGGAACAGGATTGATGAACCTCCTTCTGTTCACATGTAAAATAACCCTAGTGTGCTGGGCTGGTCCCCTCCAGGATCAGGGTTGTAGACACCTGTTCTACACTACAGTCATGCAAGTCATACAACTGAAGGCCTACTACATTCAGGCCATGGTGCCCTTTCTGTGCTTCCCAATTTCACCCCAGGCTGCAATAAAATAATATTCTAAAAAGTTCTTTTGGAGTTGATTGTGGTTGTCTTCTGAATCCCAGGGAGCTGCTTCTTCTCATGGGGGTGAACTGTCAGCACCATCTATACCTGGTGAGTTTTATTTACACTCAGTTTACTTAGATATTCAGCTTATATGGAAATGAATCTTGAGAAAACCAGGAATCTAAATTTGTAGTTTTAATCTGTTGTGTGATGTAGTGTGTGTTTAATTCATGTTATTTATTTAAAATTGTAATTGTAAGTATTGGTTTACTGAATGATGTAAAATGTATCATCTTTTACAGCAAATCTAGTGGAAAACTATGAAAGGATGTTTGTCTTTGACACCACTAAAAGAAGAGACATCATACCAAGAGAAAATGGTATATATATTTTTGTGCAATATCACTCATTTACAGTTGTAGTTCATTGTTACAATGAAGAGCCACATAAAGACCAATATGTGTGGTCTTACCCTAGTGGGCAACACACCCACCTATGAACCACAAGACCTCAAAGTCACAGGTTCAGTCCCCACTTACTACCATTGTGTCACTTAACCCTTAGTTGCTCCAGTGGGACTGTCCCTGTAACTACTGATTGTAAGTCACTGTGGATAATGCCGTGCATGTTAATGGCTCATCGTGGCCTATTTCACAACTTATTATTTTGAATAGGGGAACTACAGTGGAAACTTCAAATGACAATGATGGTACAATGATGGTACAATGATGGTACAATGTGCACAATAATATATGCCCAGGAGGGCATTCAGATAAACAACTGAAATGATCAAGAGAATTACAAATACCCAGTAAATACTGTTGTGTCACTGTATAGACCACCACTTTAAATGAGCCTATTCGGAGCATTTTTTAAAGAAATGTGTCCAAATAAATTCATAGAAGCACAGTAAACCGGTTATGTGGTTCGAACTTTCATGACTGCTCACCAAGGGTGATGGGTTCAAAGCAGAGGACACATTTCGTTGTGCTGCAGTTCACTTTCACTTTTTCTTTTAAATTGATCTAATTTGTATGATTTGCAAATAATGCTTTAATGTCTGATCGGATGACTGTAATGTCTGAAAGGACTGTATTGAGATTTCAGAAACATTGAGAAATCTGAAGTGTAGTAATCAGACAACATGCATTTCAGGCGGGCCTTTGCTTTTCCCAATGGATTCTAAAGGGGCATCAGATTACAGACACCCTGGTGACAGTGTTAACTACGTCAACATCCCCATCAGCCCCATGTCCAAGAGGCAACTTCACTACATGGAGCTGGATATTCAGGACCGGCCGGAGACAACTGCTGCTGTCCGAGGCAAGAAAACCTATTTTCATCTGTCCTCACTGATCCAATAGCATTACATGACATACTCAGAGGCTGGAGACATACCTTTTTCTTCCACCCAACAGGAGCAGCTTCTACTAAATACGCACATATTGACATTGCTGCTACTGAGATGGCGCAGAGAGTGGGTGCCCAGCATGCATTAGGACGAGAGGAACGCCTGCAGGAGCTGGAACAGAAGAGGAGGGGGACACTGAACTAACACACACACACACACACACACACACACACGTACACTAAAATAATATGAAAATAAAATAGCTTTAAAATGAAAACATACCCAAGTATATCCATAAAAACAACATTTTGGTTATTTGTCTACCTATTTTTGTTGTATTAATTTCATAGTACAACAGTGCTGAAATTAAGAGCAATATCTGAAAGATGAAAAGATGTCTAAAACTATGAACTACAATCAATCAATCAATCAGCATTACAGCTTAAGAGAGAGTCACTGCTGAGTGGACTGATAGACAAATGAAAGGACATTTGAGGTATTCAGCTCTGGGCTATTATATTCAACAGGGATTCAACACTGTCCAGCACAATGACAAAATAAATAACCTCTACAATAAAGTTATGTGTTGCCATAGTTCGAACATTTTACAAAATGTATTTGACAGCCCCATGGAGTTTAATATTGGGAGAGGATCTTTGCTGTCTTCCAAATAATTGAACTGTTGACAGAGTTTTCTTCTAAAACTTTTAACACACCGAGATGAATCATTCGCTTCGCACCCTAAATTGTATAAGCGCCCCGGTCCCCAAAGGCAAAGCAGAATTTAAATAATATTGTACTGTGGGGGCTACCTTTCACATTAGGGATAATGTTGGGAGATTGATGCATGATGCATGGGCAAAACACAGCATTTAGTGCCGATGCATGAAAACTATATTAGTCCCTGGGGTCATGAATTTGGTCACGTTGTAAATGGCCTGATCTGAAACGTGTTCTGCATCTAACAAGTTGAGAAATTCTGCCTATAAGTAGCACAGAAATAAACAAATTATAATCATAGTTTATAAAAAAGATAATCTTTTATTAGTCTGTCATTGTTCTTCCATAAATATACTATTTTTTTCTTTTTGGCCCCCATGTTGGAAGTGCTACTTTATCACACATGAATCACATGTGCAAGTTACTTGCAGCAAGATTGCATCATGTAGGATCCATCATTTGTTTCTGGTTGGAACACATGAACGAACGTGTACTTAGTGTGCAGATATACAATATCTATATAATCACTCCCAAGACTGGTCGATATGGCCTTAATAAATGTATATAAAAGGATTACTATTTAATTATTAATACTTCCTGTGCCATCAGTTGCAGCACAGAAAGTACATGTACAGTGTAGGGAAAAAGTACAATATTAACATTATTCAGTGTGAATAAACATGTAAATATATTCTGCTTTTTAGGCGACCAATGTTACTTTGGATTTGCATTAAACAATGTACAGAGACGAGTATAGCGGCTGTATATTTTACATACATTTATTTTTATTATATTAAAAACTGTTGATGTACAGCTTCAGTGTTGTGTTGCAAATTTACATGCAGCGTTACGTGTCGGTATGGTATTACTCAATGAAATGTTGCACACATCAATGTTGTCCAACTATAACACCATCGCTTTATTTGATACAAAATGGCATTTAATGGTACTTACACTTGAACAAGCAAATTCTTTCTCTGGTCATCTAAGAGCCAGAATATGGTTTAGTGGTTTAGATTAGTGGTTCTCAGCCCAGTCTTCACCGTCCTTCATCCAGTCCAGATCTACTGTGGTTTGGACAGTGGGCCCTGCGTTGGGAGCCACTGACAAAGACTACAAAGAGGACATGCTGTAATGGACCCTATACAAACACTGCCAGCATGAGACAGAAAATAAGCAAGGCAGGAGGGCATGCAGCTAGTGACCAATCAGTGGCCACCGATCTGACAGTGGTGATAATGGTGACTAATCTGACTAGTGTAGTCCTCCCACGCTGAGGGACAGCACATCGCAGTAAGACGTCACGCGAACAAGGCGCTTGCAGCTGGACCCAGGCTTCTTCCGAGAACAGAAGGGTTTAGTCTAAATATTCATGAAGGCTGCAGCAGAGGAGTGAATAATATTTTCTTGTATGTCACTGTGACAACATTCTGATCATTACATCCAAATGATTAATGGCTTCATTAGACTGCCTGCAGTGAGTCACTTTATTCTGAAGTTCTGGAGAGAAACACATTATACCAAGTTGCATAGAAATCCTTATTTGGAGGCGTGTGCAAGGTCTCACATTTAATCCGGTTCAAGGACCAATAACAAATGCCAAATAACACACAAACACTATTCAAATTGCAACAAATTTCACACTAATAATCTAATTAGGGGCAGAAAAGCATTTTAATCAATATTAGCCATAATAACACTGGTGCTACAATATGAACTGGTTTGGGCATTCTGAACTGGTACTGGTGGAAAGTCCTCCAGCATGTGGAATGGCACCGCTTTTCCAAAGAGTACCTTAAATATGAATAAACTATCCAAAAGAAAAATGATGGTCTTGTGTATGAAACAGTTACACAGTAAAATGAATTCAAAACTTGTTATCATGATCTGACACACAAATCAAATTCAACACGAGTTCAGACCATGAACACAAAACATGGATCTTGTAGAAAAGTGAAAAATAACTTCACATTTGAGAATGGGGAGATATATATTTACACACACACACACACACACACACACACACACACACACACACACACACACACAACGGCAGAAGTACCAAAAGAAGTACTCTGAGGGTGTCTTCTGTTGTCATGGCGATGGAAATGGGCAAGCAACTCAAAGCTCATTGTGCTGGAGACCATTGCGGGAGATCTTATTGTTCAAATCCTGTAAGTGCTTCTTCATCTTAAGAAAAAGAAGGGAAAAAAAAAAAAACCTAAGCACTCATGCACATTGCAAATTATTTTTTTTATTGATTAATTCCATAACCTATGACCTATAGAAAAAAACACAACTTGCTTAGCAAAATTAAACCCGTAGGGGTGGTGTTAAAAACGGATATTATATCTAAAGAGAAAACCACTTAAAAAGTGGCTAGAATGAATTCTTTGTGGGGCCTTCTTTTAACATCTACCTTTAAGAGGGCTACAAGGTCTGATGTTAGAAAGCGTCCAGTGAAGCAGTTACACGTCTCACCACTCACCTTGTAGCCCATCTCCCTGGTCTTCTCTGCAAGCGAGATGTACTTCTCCTTGTTGCGCATGATGTGATCCTTGTCCCCCAGGGCTTCCACGTGTTGGAGTTTCTGGTGAGAAAGCTCCAGCTGCTCCTGGTAATGCTGGTGCTTCTCCACTTTTGTCTCAAAATGCCTCAGCTCCTCCTACAAAGAGCAGGAAATGAAACATACCACACAGGGCGGGTGCGATGGATGGAGAAATGTTCTCCAGCAGTAAAAATAATATGAGGTGCGGTCAACATTCAACTGGGTGACAGAAGTCCGATGAGAAAAACAACATTGAAGTAACACATGATGGGAACTACGAAATCAGAAGGTTGCCGGTTCAAATCCCGAAGTGATTTAGAAGCAGAGGACACATTTCGATGTGTCACCGTGAGCTGTGCTGTGTATCACAATGACAATCACTTCACTATTTATTTTATATTTTTTCAGATTTCCATGAAATATAGTTTGCAAGACGAATGTCAAGGTATTAGAAGGACTGCAACCAGACAGTAGAACTGGTAGGACACCAACAATGTCACACACGTGGCATTCTTGGTTCTGATGACAAAAACATCAACTGTAAAAAATAAATCAATAAATCAATAGTCAACACAGACACACACACACAAACAAGGGTCGGGATTAGAGTGAAAACACCAGGACAGGAAGGGACAGTGGGGACCGATTTATACAATTATCCAGAATGTTCCCACAATGACAAAACAAAGCAAAGACTAATGTTTGCTGTGGAAGCGCCACACCCAGTGCGCTGCCAGCGGCTTGAGGATGTGAGAAGGATTAAATAAAAATTAAAAAAAAAAACAACGTAATGCAAATATAGTTTTATGGGGAAATGCCGCTACGCTAGTAAACAAGAAAGAAACTATGAAAACCTTTATTCTTCTTGTTCTTTATTGCTGAGCAGCTGAAGTAGTAATAAAGGCTAACGGCAGCCTCAGTGTCGCTTTATTAAGTTTTATCTTGTCGGCTCACCTTCAGAGATTCCAGTTCATCTTCAGTAAGGTTGGCCTTTTTTGCCATCTCCCACAACTCAACCACTCTGGGCTCCCGAAACTCTACAGACAAGAAAACTCGTCAATTGACTTCATTTTCATTTCAGGAATAATAAGAGTGATTTGTAGCGGCGAGAGCTTCACACCGCTCTCCTGGCTGTAGCCCTCGTTGCTGATCCTGCGGAGCCGTTCAAAGCCATGGTTCAAGTCCCTCATCCTCTGCTTCAGGTCTGCATGCTTCTGGTGGAGAACGTGGTCCTTGCCATCACCCTCCAGAGGGGAGATCACGTTCTTCTGGATCTCTGGGGTACAAACATTAGAAAGGGAGTCTCATCAGCTGCCAAACACCTCCTTTACAAGCTCTCGCGGCTGATTTACGCATTCACTCGCTTGTGTGCGGAGGAACGCAGTGTTAAGTGCAGCAGCCACTTGGAAGGACCTGCTCTGAATAGCGTTTGATTGATGAGCGTCATCTCTGCAGATTCTCGGCTAAGCATTTATTAAATGTGAAATTACTGAAATGTCACTGGTCTTACGAACAGTTCCCTCAAGCGGGATGTTTAAGATAAGCAGCAGCATTACAGACACCAGCAAGCAGGAACCGTGAGTTGTGAATGAGGGCAAATGAGAATGAGAACAACCGTATCGCTGACACAAGCTCAATCACAAAAAGCGACTTTGTTTACATCCTGTTTGTTAATCAAGACCATAATTACTCCAGACTCACTGTCCAAATTAGTCTACATTATAAAAAGACAAAGCTTACAAGAAGCCATGCATTTCAAACCCCTTTACACATTAAAAAAAAAAAAAGAATTACTTGACAAACCACCAAATTTATTTGAAGCAACTATTAGCATGCTTCACAGTATTCGTTGCATGTTCCCCATTAATGGTGGTTTATAATGCATTATTACACCACTACTCTAGCTGCGGTTACATATTTCACCTGGAAGCTCTCCAGCACCACTGCAGGACACAAGGTCATCGTCCCTGTCTGCAGACTCCTAATATCTCACTGCTGGCAAACAGTTTCCCATCCACTGAAAAAATCATTTTTATCAAGGACCAGGACTATAAAGTTTTTTTCCCCCCTCAGAATCATTTAAAAAAAGAAATTAAAGTTTTATGTCCTTTTGGTACATTTTGGGGCAGTGGTGGCCCAAATAATGACATTTAAAAAACGGCATGTTAAAGTGCAAACTGTAAATTACATTCAAGAAGAGAAATTAATTATTTTATAGTGTTGCAACAACACAAGTATACATTTCAGTTCCATCGCTGGCTGTGAACCTGCTGAATGTAATGCCAACAAACTGAGTGATGGCAAGTCCTGAACACAAACCGCCCCCTGTGCTCTCAGAATCTAATGCTATTGACCCCTAAGTGACAGCTGACATTTTCACTGAGGAAATTCAATAATTCTGAACTCCAGTGGCCGCGTGGAAGGAGACAGACAACAAAATATGTTGGCGGCAAAACCCCCTTTTCTACCAGAACCATCAAAGTATTAAAGTACGTATGCAATAGTACAAAATGCAAATGTGAACTCTGGTCTCCATGCTACCAACCTGACCCACCAAAGACAGTCAGACATACGAGCATAAACACACCTTCTGTTCGGGTGATGGTGTCCATGACAATGTTGTACTCGTGGATCTTGTCTTTGTGGTGCAGGAACTCTCTGCGCAAACTCTGAAGCTCTTCCTCAGAAAACTTCCCTGATGTTATGACCTGGTGGTAGAAGAACCATCTCCTGTAAAATGTTCATTTATCGATAGTCACGTTTTCCCCGTTATCATTCCCCTTCATTCAAAAGAAAAAAAGATCACTTATTTGTTGCTTGTCCAACATACTTTATTCCATAGCTTGTCCAGCCTGGGGTCATCAAACAGGCTGCTCTCCACAGCATCATGATCTTTGAGATTGTTGCTTTCCAAAGCTCTGTTGTCCTTCTTCCCATCCATGCCATATTTTGCTAGAATTACTTCAGAACACGGAGGACGAAGAAGACTTTAAAGGGCAGGAAATGAAAATGACGAAATCACAGTATATAGAATTCATAAATCTGTCTGCTGAGGGCTGATATACAGTACAGGCCAAAAGTTTGGACACCTTCTCATTCAATGTGTTTTCTGTATTTTCATGACCATTTACGTTGGTAGATTCTCACTGAAGGCATCAAAACTATGAATGAACACATGTGGAGTTATGTACTTAACAAAAAAGGTGAAATAACTGAAAACGTGTTTTGTATTCTAGTTTCTTCTAAATAGCCACCCTTTACTCTGATTACTGCTTTGTACACTCTTGGCATTCTCTCGATGAGCTTCAAGAGGTCGTCACCTGAGATGGTTCTCCAACAGTCTTGAAGGAGTTCCCAGAGGTGTTTAGCACTTGTTGGCCCCTTTGTCTTCACTCTGCGGTCCAGCTCACCACAAACCATCTCGACTGGGTTCAGGTCCGGTGACTGTGGAGGCCAGGTCTCCACTTTTTGTTAAGTACATAACTCCACATGTGTTCATTCATAGTTTTGATGCCTTCAGTGAGAATCTACCAATGTAAATGGTCATGAAAATAAAGAAACACATTGAATGAGAAGGTGCGTCCAAACTTTTGGCCTCTACTCTCCCTCAGTCTTTCTTGTGTAGATAGATGGCAAATGTGTAATATTAATAAGTGAACCAGTCGCTTACTGCATATGACACTTGTTAAATAATGATTGATTTGCTAGTTCAGGAAGGTAACAATTAAGCCAGATCGTAAATATGCAAACTCACACAAGCCAGAAACGATTAACACTGACAGGTGACTATTTTTTCACCCCCTGACTTACTGTTAAAGTTGCGCCTGAGCTTCGCTTCTCTTTCTCCGTTCTCGTCCAGTCCTTCAGCCTTCATCTTCTTCCACTGAAGCTCGTCCTTCTCCTGGATCTTCAGGTCACTGTGCAGCTCGGCCTGCCGGACCGGAGACATCTGCACCTGGAGGGACAGGGCAGGCCTCAGAACAGGGTGGTGATGAAACTAATACGAACTGATCTTGAACAGCCCCTCACCCGCAGCGCCTTCTCCCACACTTGGTTCAGTTTAGCGATCCTGAATTCCACTGGATCTTTACCATCCAACGGGGGCTTTTGTTCGTTCACCTCTCGCGAGTACTTCCCCGCCATCGCCCCGACACTTAAGCACAACATGAGCCCAAAGCCGTGCATCTTCTGCGAGATAAAGTGCGCCGAGTACGACTGTTGATTCCCTGCGATTTCCAGCTATTCTATCGCCGCCTGCAGCGAACAGCATCCAGGAAGCGCTCAAAATCACGTGTTGTAGTTCCTTGGTAGAAAGGGATTATGGGAGATGTAGTTTTACGCTGGGAAGTCCTAGGGTCTCTGATCGCTGCTTTGCGCCTTTCTTGAACTTCATATCCCATAGTTCCACGCATCCCGTTTTCGGTGAAGGATTATGTGGCGCTCCGCAATTAAACAGTTTGCTGAAATGTATGCAAGTTCAACATGAAATGAACGCAGGATATAACTTCATAAAACATGCAGCCACCTTTTACGTCCTTTACTTCTCTCACACGCACACCAGCCAGTCACACACTTAATTTGGAGTTTCCAGTTCCCAAAATGTGCATGCCTTTGGATATCGGGAGGAAACCCGGTTGAACATACAATTAAACCAAACTGTACGTGTATGTGGGCAGAACAGAACTTTTTAGAGGATCGTATGCAGGACTGTATGCTTATATATCATTTTTTGCACATCAAAAAATGAAAAAAAAAAAACACACCACCACCAAATCCCCCTGTAAACCCTGTGAATAAGGGAAACAAATGAATATTGCCATAAATCTATATTATAAGTAGCATTTAAACCAAATATTTACCAAAAGCTTTACTTATTGAACAATGAACTGTTTATTTCTCTTTGGGGTCTCTAGGGATTGCTTTCTACATCCAAATAGTTTTGATTGATTAATGTTCTTATAACACTTCAAGCTATTATTGATCAATAAGTAATTTCAGAAACCGAAGACTGCCCAGAAGACTCAAAATGATTTAATAATCACCATTAGCATATGTGAATATTACCTTTAATAAAAATGTAGTGCATAACTATTTCACAGAATATTTCACAGAATCTTTTATTTTTATTACCTTAAAATTAACTCCCATTTCCTTGCATTTGATCTGCTGAAAATAATGGTTGTAATAACTTCTTCCAAGAAATTATATTATTTAATGGACCGGGAGGACATTTGCAGTAATCATATTTGCACAGGAATAGCTTGTAGTCCATGAGTTTGGTATCCTAGCAACCATTTTCCTTATGAGTCTTCATGAGCTCTAAAGTTCACCTCCATTTTTCACTCTGTGACAAAGTCTGACCATAAATTAGCAGTGTAACATTATCAAAATAAATTCATCAGAGTACAAGTATGACAAATCTTCATAGCCTGTTCAATATAGTGTCGAACCTGTATGTAATCCTATAATATTTTATAATATAGCATGTAGCCAGTGTAATAACATCCGGGCTCTACTTGTCTGATCAAACAGTTTCATGGGTAATGTTTGATTCCCCAAGGACAAAATAAATGAAAAAAGGCCACTAAAGTCATCAAAAGCAATTCCATGAAACAAATTATGTTTGATGGTGCTCTTTGCTTGTCCTGACCTTTTCACGTCCTTCAGCGCTCTTTAAATGTTTAGCCACAGCCTTCGGCAGGTGTCCATGTTTCTGGTGTTTTCCGTGGACCAAGCTTGGGCTTAATGAATATATTCAATCAGCACAGGATGAACAAATACAATCATTAACGACACAAACAACACAATGAACAGCTTTTCTTTGACCCAATCATTCTTGTTTGGTCAATACAAGAAAAGAAAAATGTTTGAGGCAGTATACTGTGACTTGACAAAATCTGGTGTGCTGGTTCTAAAGCATTTAATTCAATGTAAATATTTGAATTGCATTGAAATGCTCAGACATCTGCAACAAAATGAAACAAGAATTATTGAACAAGAACATGTATCTATTCATATGCTTTTATAGGTTTCAATATATTCTTTTTCTTGTTCCTTAGGCTTCTCCCATTAGAGGTTGCCAGCACCGATATATATATATACATATATACATATATACATATATATATATGTGTGTGTGTGTGTGTGTGTGTGTGTGTGTGTATATATATATATAGACACACAAACACACGCACACACAAAACCTTTCCTGGTGTGCGTAAGAAGTGCCTCATGGACATGCTCTCAGACCACTCCAGGTTCCTCAGTAATGCCAGAAGAATCCAGTGGAATACTCACTGCTTCAGTATTTCTATTATACCAGTAAATGTTATGCACAATAAAGGCAGCTAATTCCTGTTTTCGTATTTTAAATATGCAAAAAATATGAATTTACATTCTGTTCAGATCGTATCCTGGTCCACCACTAGAGTCTGCCAAAGATTCCCAATGGAATAGTGTTCCAGACAGATTGGAAAGTTTTCGAACAGTCAATGACTTGCAACAGCTATATACATTTTGTCCATCAATCTTCACTTCAGTGGCCACTCATTATTATTATTGTTGTTGGCATGAGTTTAAGTATGAGAAGAAAGCTGTGTAGAACCCGTAAAGATGACCATGTTGACATTTATTAAAAGTTCACTCAATGGACCTCAGCCACCTTTATATACAGCCTTTTCACGCCCACCTCCCTGTCCCCTACACCCCCACAATGTTTGATTCAATAACAGCAGCTCATTTTCAAAGGCAACTCGCACTCCGCTGCAAATCCCCCAAGGGTGTTGCTTACAAAGGGAATGGCCGCAATCTTGTTTTGATGTTATTACAGCTCTCCATCCAGTCATTGCAAACACTTGTGAAAATTGCGTTACCTTTACCTTTGCCTCTTAGCTTCTCGCGCCCCACACCAACCTCAGCGACCAGTAATAACTTGATTACTTCTCTGCCGTTATTGAAGCTTAGCATTTGAAGTGGTGATTTATTTTCACCGTGTGAGCATGTGCTTGCAGTCTTTTGCTTAAGAGTCCAAATGCAATTAATGTTTCAGTGCTCAGAAAATTCTTTTTTTTTTTTTTTTTTTACTTTTACCTTTGCTCATGAAACCAAATGCAAATATTAAACAAATGGCCTGTTTACAAATGTGTGAATGATCTACTGAAGGACTCTCTATTAAAGCGATCACATTACTGTGGTATCGATAATATTGATGACTATGTGCGGTGGCAAGCTCCATCAGTGAATGGAGAAGCTGAGGGGTCTCTTGGAACAGGAAGTCACTGAGCTGAGACCAAAGATAGAACTGTGCCAAATAGTAATCCATCTTGGCAAAAGCCCAAATCCACAGCTTTAATTCAGTCTTCAATAACCTTCTTTTGCCTGAGCAGGAGAGGGTCTGCTCGATGCCACACTCGGTGTTGTCTGAACACAGATATTTCTCTAGATATGCTAAAAGACCCGGTGTGTCCAGTCGATGCAAACATGTTGGTGGAGGTAAGACTGGAATAATTTAATGAAATTATTACAGTATAGTATTACTACACAATACTTTATTCTCTCTCTCTCTCTCTCTCTCTCTCTCTCTCTCTCTATATATATATATATATATATATATATATATATATTACAAATTATTCTTTGTTGTCATGCAAACTTATTAAGTAAAGCACATTTTAAGACGCATTTTATGTGCTGTGTACCAATCAGCGTGACAGCAGGGTTCTAATCATGGACGGATGCTGCTGATTAGGCGTCCATGATTAGGGTTAACATGTTAAAAAGGAACAGAATGCAGCAGGACTTTAGGTTTGTTCCTGGCCTTATTTCCACACGCTTTCGGGTCTGTTCTTCTAAATTCTTGTTTTGTTTTCCCTGGTTTTGGCCCTAAATAATAATAAAAGAAATCGCTTCTGTGCATTCTTCACCCCTCAGCCCTTGGGCGTGACAACTGTGCAATCACGGCATGAAAAGATCTACTGTGTAAATCAAATGAGAGCAGGTAAAAACAACAAGGTATACAAGATGAGATATAAATTAAGCACGGTGTGAAATAAGACAAGTAAAATACCCCAAACACCAAACTTCCAGAAACTATGAGAACTGTAGATGAAAAGCCAGGAAGTGAATGAGGAGCGTTGTTAGGACTCGGAGCTGGCTGGACTTGTAGAGTTGAGATGTTCCATAGTTCCCTGGAGCAGCTACTGTGACAGCACAATCGCCCCTTCGCTTCTGCCTTGATCGGAGTCTGACCGGTCAGGTGACCTTAGAGAAATGGTGTAGGGTGCCAGACCACTGAGAGAGCCATACAAAATGGCTCATGCAGCAGTTCTTTCGAATCTGTATTTGTGTGCAGCATTGATAGCTGATCATGGTTTTTGGACTTCTGTCACGCTCCCCATTTGCACGGCAATGCTTTGCTAATATATCTACGGCTGTAAATTCTTTCTCAATCAAACTTTTCCTAGTTCTCAGCCTGATTAGTCAAGAGAAAAGAGAGCGCAGGGATCATGAATTTAATCAGCGTGCAGGGAAGATGAATGTTTTTTAACAACAGAGCGGTTAAGACCTTGAAACCTTTTAGCCATTTCAAATGATTTCTAGAGATTACGCTCCTTTCTTCTGAATACCCTCACCCGATATGCATACAAATATGATGCCACCCACAGAGCAGGGCATTTAAAATGGACGTAATCATATGCCCTGTTTAATAGATATTTTCAGCAGGAGCAAAGTCCATTTGCACACAAATCACCGCCGTTTCTTGCCTGTGTTGCGTTTGTTATCTGTTGGAATGAAAGCCTGGGTGGTGGTGGGCGGCGGACTCACATTTCTGCAGTGCTGCTGGCTAAAATTAATTCACACTCGAGGATAGAAGAAGGTTGATATCGGAGCCCTGGGCTTCTGGTGTGAATTTTTGCCACGCACATGTTAGTAAGATACTGAGAGAGCTGAGTGGGACGGCCTTGATGGTTTAAGAGACGTCAGAACCTTTTCAACGCATCCTCATTCAAAGTCTCCGTAATACCGAGTTATAACAATCTGAACAGCGGGGAGAATGGCAGCAGCCGAGGATGATCTATTGAAAGCCCACCTCATAAAAATTCACAACGAACGCAGAAAGTATGCAGCTTTTTCCATCACCACGACTAAATTACTCAAATGTTTGGTCTCTTATTGCAAAAAAAAAAAAAAAAAAATCAGGAAACATCTGCTGTTTTTAATAAACCAAGAGAAACGATACAAAAACCATAAAACAGAACACATAGAAAACAACAGTCTGCTCCTTTTTGAAATTGTATATGTAATAAATGAGCAGTAGCACAGGATGCTTTTTGCAGAAGTGCGGTAGTTTGACTTTGATAAAAAAAAAAGCTTTGGCGGTATAGAGTATACAGTAGCAGAGCCATTGTACAGTGAGTGGGGCCCTGGAGGGGCTGGTGGCTTTAATTGAGTTCCCTGATGACTCAGTGGGTCATGGAGCTCAGAAGAGGCCAATTCATCTTTTATTCATGCAGAGCCTGGTGCCACCTGAAACGCTGCAGTGTCTTGGAGCTGAGTGTTAACTAGTCAAAAAAAAAAAAAAAGCCAATTTTCCACACTGAGGGGGATTCTGTGGGAACAGTTTAAGCATTAGGGGTCATGGAGGCAGCCTTAAAAAAGAACAACAAGGAAAATGCTAACATGACGCTGATGGTTTTCAGATTCTGCAGATAGTAATTAAATGCATTCAATTGAAATCCAATTTCTTTCTTTTCCAATATATTTTTTTATTTCAGGACATCAACACATTCTATCACATGTTCATTAAACTGGGTCACGGATTTAATATATTTTTAATGTCAGGGTTTTTAAAATAATCAATATTTATTCAATATATAACAGAATACTCCATTATATATAAAGTGGATTTCAATGTTTTTTAGACCCACACAGTTTGGAACCACAGGGATGCTTATTTCATCTTTCGATGTCCACTGGGCAGAAATTTGATGGCCAAACCCTCAGTTTGATTTTCTCATTGGAGGCTGCTAATTAAAGCAGCCGAGTGATATATTTCTTCAGGACCTACTCTGAGGAAACAAGGAATCACGGGTCAAAATAACAATATTTCAAAAGGCGTCAAACGCTGTGCTGCCCCCCAGGGTTCCATTAATGCCATCATTTAAAAAATAATCATCGTTAGCATGTCAGGTATTGGATAGATCTCAGTCAGAGACTGGAAGGCATGCAGATTCTGTGATATTAAGGTGGAAGGTGCAATGCATCATTCCAGAATCACCCCACCCCGGCTGAGGGGCATGCTGGTGACAGGCTCCTGCACAGCAAGCGAGGGAAAAAAGTTACCTCTGAGCACATTCATGTTCCATTTGGAAAATGACCAGAGACAGATCAAAGGACCCAAATGCTTGGAGCTGGTGAGGACACCATCCTTGAGTAACCCCGAAACACAGTTTCAGACCATCTTTAGGACTACGCTCATTTTCCTCCAGCAATCAGTGACCACGTCCACATCATCACCAGTAGCACAACCAAAATAAAGAGTCCAGCACTCCACGCAGCTCACAGCTGGATCTCCTTAAGACCGAAAGCTGTCTGCTGCCATAGGCTGGCCTGCTGGGTCATAGCATGATCTGTTCTTTGTCTTTTCTTGGTATCCTAGCAGCTGCCATAGGCGTAGGCTACATGCACCCATTCAACAAAAAGGTGCGAGTTGATGTCCATCAGCAGCTGCAAGTCAAGGGCACAGGAACTGCAGCCCAAGCCACTGGGTAATAGAGAGCTGAATTTTATAACACCACAACAGTGTGAATCCAATTATGCACAAGAGTGAAAACAGCATACACCTCTGCTGAGACCAAAGAAGAAATTGTTCAAGGTGCAAATATCATTTCTCTGTTGTCATACTGCTCTGTTCACCTTAGCATGGATGGCATACAAAGCTGAGTACACATGAGGTGACTAGTCAATCACACGAAAACAGTGTAACACACACACACACACACACAAAAGAAAAAAGAACAGAAGTTTGCACGAGGAAACACATGAATTCATAAAATTACTTAAGACAATTTTTGCTGAATTTCATATATGAAGGGCCCAACCACCCAGTACTAAAGTAGTTTTAATCAATGTTGTATTTATATATATCTACATGTTTTTCTAATATTACTCAGTGTGGTTGTAATTTATGTCGTATGTGTAATGCCACACCGGATTGAGATGAAGAAGACGTTTAATGAAGTGTGCTTTTAATAAACAGAAAATAACAAACGGTGTGGAGGCCAGAAAAACAGAATATAATCTAATATAATCTATGAATATA